>NC_067403.1:234581920-234859420 GCF_016432865.1 Antechinus flavipes
TCTGATCATAGACTATGGACAATTGAGTAGAAGAACAATTAAAGCAACCACTAGAAGGATAACATGGTGGAGAGTCCCAAATGTGGAGTCTAGAAAACCAGTTTTAAATGTTTCTAGGCTTTGCCTATATTCAAGTTTTATCCTCTCTTTGACTTAAATTCTACTTCCCAGGTAGCTTTGAAGAAAGCACATTGTAAACATATATACATTAAACATTCAGGTTATTGCTAATAGTCTTTTAGGGATTAATGTACTCACGTGTAGGAGCAAGAATACTATCTTCTAGATTTCCAACCCATTCTATTGTGAGAAGACATAATTACTTTTTGAAAATCATTGGAATTAGAATGGGTTGGGATGGGATTAGAAAAGGTATAGTCTGAAGCTTCCACCAAATGTTACTCTCTGATACTCAAGGACAACCAACTACCACCTCATATATCACATGCAGATATATATAATATACCATACACATTCACATATATGATCCAATAGTCTTTAGTTTTGGTATTTTTGGCCAGAATGTCAATTGATTTGAGACTTCAGGGGAAATAAGTAGGTTATTCTTCACAAACAATTTGGGACTGCTACCATACACAGGTTTACTAAAGAAGATGGGCAAAAAAATCAAGAAAATTTTCTTTCCGATGTACATGTAACTAGATAAAAGATAACACTGTATCTGGTTGAAATTATGAATATGCAGTCATGAAAGAGGGATAAAACATGCTTGAATGTTCTTCTGGTTTAATGACAACAATAAAAATGGTTAAATAATGAATATAATGATGAATAATATTCATAATAACAACAAATGCATATCATGTAATTAAGTACTAAAAATTGAAACATATCAATACAGCAAAAAAGAAGCAAGAACTAAATATTTAAAATGACATAATTGGGTTTTCAGAATTAAACTCTCAGAAATTCATTAGCCTTTATAAACTAACTGATGACGGATCTCTTACAAATATCCAAAATATTCTTTACAATTTAGTTCATCATAATATAGGAACAAAGTTTTATCGGTATTTAAACTATTGCTCACAACTACCTAGATATGACATTGATCCATAAAATAATTAAGACCATTATGTTAATAGATGCCAATACACCAAATAAACATTACTTCAACACTACATGGAGCTGAAAAGCTTTTGAAATATACAATATAGCAAATTAAAATAATGTGGGAAGATGAAGTATATTTTATATGTCATTCTGCTACTGTAATCATCTCAGATACTTTCAGTTAGCTTACAGAAGATAAGGTCACATCCTAGTACTTCTATGTAATTATAAAAATGTCAGTTATCTACTTGTGACATAGTTTGATACATACACATACACATACATGCAATATATATATATATGTCTTTCTATTTATCTGTCTATCCATCCATCCAGCTGTCTATCTATCTGTCTGTCTACCATCCATCTATCCACCTGTCTCTCCATCCATCCATCCATCTATCCATTCATCTCTATCTATCTATCTGTCTGTCTCTCTATTCAGAAAGAGTAAGAGAAAGCAAGAGTGAGAACAAGCAAGTGAGCAAGAGTCAATTTAGTCATATCTGATTCTTTGTGAAACCATTTTTTGGCAAAGATCCTGTCATACAGCTAAGAAGTCTAAAGGGGCTCAAGTCAGCACATTCTCCATCATACCACCTAACTGCCTCAAGTTAGTATGAAATGCTCCTTTTCCTGGCCATCAATTGCCCCAAAGTACCATTATATTAATACAGGCTTCATTGCCAATATTTCTTCAAAAAATGTCCCTCCCACTAAATAGCACCATGTCCATTTTAATGATGAATAAAAAGAGGCTCCAGATTAGCTTGCCTACATTATAATATTAACTTATGAAGTTAATAGAAGGGCATTGATTTAAATCTAGCTCCTCTGAATTCAAATCCAGGACACCATAAAAATGACCTTTTAACAAAATTCAGAAAAAGGTTATTTAAAAAGCATCATGACTTTTTATAAAGCACAACGTTTGAAATCAGAGGTTCTAGAGTCAACCCACAATTTTGCTATTTACTATTTGTAAAGCTTTGATTAATTCATTTCATATTTGGGGGTTTCAGTTTTCTCTTCAGCAGAATAAGATGGTTAAAGTATATGATATCAGTTCTCTCCTGTTCACAAAACTTTGTACAATGTCCTATGTTAATCAGTAAGAGCAATTTAACGATAACTAATACACTCTCAAATCTCATGAAGCTTAAGTATAGTAGAAAGGGATATGACATGCAAACTAATAAATAGAATACAAATCCAAATATGATGACAAAACTTGTATAGAATGATATGATTATATGAGCAAAAAGATTACTTCTAGTTAGGGAAAGGAGAGTAGGAAAAGTTTCATAGAGAATGTAATATCTTCACTGAGTTTTGAAGGACTGGGAAGATATCAGTAGGCATGACTGAGAGGGACATCCATTATCTTCACTTGATATGATTATTAAAATACTTGAATACTTAAAGGATTCATAATTCTTAACTATCTATCATCTATCTCAGTCAATTAATCAGTCTACTTTTGTTGGGTGCTTGTTGTACAGTTACAGAATACTATCTTTCTATGACTTCATTTATGGTTTTTAAAAGTTACTATTGTACAGCAATGTTTCCCCCAAACACTCTTCTAATATGTTCAAAAGTAAAGTACATATTACTTTAAGGGCTACAATTTAAATGGATTTTCTCCCTAATAAAGTAACTCAAAACCACTCCGTGATTTAAGTAATAATATTTGGGTTTATCTGTGGTTGAACAAAAAATCTTTATCCTATGTCAAATCTGGTTAGAGCCCTCTTCCTTCTTATGTTGAATGGTCTTTAAGTGAGAAGCATATAATACATGGCAGGACAAGTATGCACCTTCCTTGGCTTTATAAAACTTGCTCCATTTGAATGTCCTGGAAAACTCTGAAGCGTTTTGATGTCATCATGAAACAATGAAGAAATAATTTAGGAGAATATTGTTATAGATTTATTACAAATTTGTCTCTGTTTTCTATTTTGTGGGATGATATATATATATAATATACATATCTATATATGTATATATATACATGCAAAGAGGGAAAAGGAGAAAGAGAGGGCAGAGAGAGAGACAGAGAGAGAGACAGAGAGAGACAGAGAAAGAGAGAGAGACAGAACAGAGAAAGAAAGAAGAAGGGAGGAGAGGAAAGGAGGGAAAGAAGGAGAGGGAGAACATGCGAGTGAGTAGGGGCCAGACTGGATTAGAGTGGATCCTGATATTTGAGAATCCTGGAGGGTCAACTTGAAGCTATTCTGCATTCTGCTTGGAACTTTCATTGTCTTGGAGAGAATCGTATTAATTGCTTCATTTAGCCCTTCACTTAATTCACCATATTACTGTGCACTTCACTTCCCACCCAAATGAACAAAGACAGAGCTGGGTACCAAACACATTTAATGGGCCTCTCATAAAGGGACAGTTGTGACTCTTACATTTTATTTCAAATAGACATAGGCAGTTTGTTTTCTCTGACAAAACTTCATTATCCAGCAAAAATAGGAAGTGGTAATGAGTGTATCCATTGCTTCAAATAGAAACTACAGTTTCTATTGTGAATACATGTTCACTCCCTTATACACTTTCAAACCTTGGAACACTTTCACACTTATACACATGCTTACAAACACATGACCATAACAACACGGTTTCCAGGATTGAACACAAGAATCTTGATCCAGCTGTGATGTGAATAAGGTCATCTATCCATCTTTCTGGAAGCTGTGGTTTTTTTTTTTTTTTGAATGCAGTCTAAGAAAGCACTCGATGTCCATCTCAGACTATTGACTCATTGTGACTTTGTAGGTCACTAAAATCACTGATTTATTTTTTTCCAGATGAATTACTATCTAGCTATGCATTGCCCATCTTGTAATTGTGAAGTTGATTTTTTTTTTTGTACTTTGTAACTGTAAAGCATAGTTTATAGCTTGCATTCTCATCACTATTTTCCTTCCCATATGTACTTCTCACCTCAAGGATTTTTATTGTGGTACTTTGGGTACTCGTTCGACTGACACAGATTGTAACCGCCCTATGACTCAGGAGGGTGTTCTGAAAAGTTGTTATGGACAAAAAAAAATTCACCACCCGGCTGCCAAATGGGAGATGAGCCTCTTTGAACATAGCTGGGCATGGACTCAGAAAAAAGACACGAAGTCTGTCACTGTGCTAATATTAGAAGCCTTTCCAGGTTAGTTGGTCCTGCCAGACCTTGTGTTCTGCTGGCATAGCCTTTGAGAATCCAGTATTACCACCATACAAAGAATAATCAATGTAAGATTTTAGCAGAGAGCCTTAAGTATATTCATCCACCTATCTATCTACATATCTATATATCTATACATAGATATGTACAAATATATCTACACAAACATCTTCACACAAATATAAACACATAAAATACTCAAATATACACATAATTTAGTGTTGCTTATATACATATCTGTATATATATATAACTAAGATATATCTATATATGTGTGTATATACATATGAATGAATACATCAGCATGAGCAGACATTTGCATATACATGTGAATTAGTTTGTAATATATATGTATATTCATTTTTATATGTACATATGTGTGAAGCTGGATGGTATAGTGGGTAATAGGCTAAATGAAAGACTTCTCTGACCTTAGCTTAAGTATTTTATCCTTTTGATCCCTCAGATAAGTTTCTAAGACTTTTAAATTACAGGACAAAGGAGTCACTGTTCTCTACAAAGTGAAGAAGATTCTTCATTGAGAGCTCCTTATTCCATCGAAATCACAATTCCTTATTTTTAAAAAGTAATTAACACTTATATTACCATCATCACTCTCATCCAAAAAAAAAAATGGGCTGTCCTTCAGCAATCATATGAAGCAGAAAATTCAGGTATTATTCCTATTTTATAGAAGAAAGAACTAAACTTCAAAAAGAAGTTGCATGACTAACTGAGGGCCCCAAACTGTCATAAGCCACATGGCCAAGAGGGCATTAAGCTTTACTGTCTCTTATATAGAACAGACAAAAATGGCAAACACTTCACTGTTCTTTCTTCCTGCCGGGTCCCACAGGCATAATTCTCATTTTCCATTGAGATGTCTCTTCTCATTTGCTTTGGACCAGGTCCCACATTATGGAGAATTATATTCTGGGGAGCACACATCCATAGAGACTTAATTTCCAAAGTATGGCATAGGAAGCAGTCCTGTTTTCCTACCAAAAGCTTGAGGTATCAGTAGGGCTTTTATTTAGGTTTCTCCTGAGCATCCTGCACATGCTGCTTGCTTCCCATACAACCATAAATAGTTTCTGTGCCTCCTGCTAGAGATTTTCTGCAGTCTAAGGAGCCTGTTTAATTAATTCACTTTCTTATGGGTTTTGTTGATCAAAAAAACCCAAGTCAATCTGGTGCAATATATAAAAGGGTGTACAGACAAATTGTAGTGTTTATCTGATTTTAAATATATTGAGTTATAGAATGATTTTAGTACATGACAAGTGGGAAGAAGGAAGGATTAAAATTCCAAAAAGTGTACATATTTCAAAGAATTGGTCCAGCTGCGTAACCTGCTTTTCAGATGTTTAATGTAAAATAATCTTTGCAATCTTTGATGACAAAGATAGAGAAAAGCTTGACCCATGAGGAAAGCCAGGTACTCATGATGTGTTCCTCTATAATGTGTTCTTATTGCTTGAGAAGATGAAATCTAACTTTGAGTAGAATTCAACCAAATGGCTCACTTCTACAGTTTCTTTCAAAAATATCTGCTCCCTGATCTTCTGGTTAGAAAAAGTTCAAGGGTTTTTTGTTTTTTTTGGTATACTTTGGAGTCATGAGATACTATATAGCTATGAGCAATGGTTGTTATTAGTAGCAATAGTATTAATCATTTTACCTAAATCTATCTATTTATCTATCTATCATTCATCTATCACTTCCTTCTCCCCTCTTCATTTCCCTTATCTCCAGACTAGCTTTTGTTATCTTGTCCTGGCTAGCAGTAGAAGTATATAGGGACCACTTATGAGCTCAATCCTTCTGTTAATCATGTTGGGAATTTTGACTGGCACCATTTCCAACATGGGATGTTGGACAATGAGATTACCATATGTATATCAAGTAGTGAAAACCTCTGATCACTTTAGTCCACTGAAACTCTGAACTTTTGAATTTAAGTGATCCACTAGCCTCAGCCACCCTAATAGCAGAAATGTCATTGTGCATTATCTTGTGTGACTTCTACTTTTATATTTTCAAGGATACTTTATTTTTTTTATATGTGGATGGTCCTTCAATTGTCACAGATCACATCTCAGTCCTTTCTTTATATTTTGTGAAGATCTTATTAAACTATGTCTTTTTCATAAATTCTACATTTAATCATCTATTTGTAATCTTCTAGGGGGTCTTCTAATATTATATGGATATCAATGCATCACTTGGACAATAACCTTCCTTTATAATTGTCTTAAGTTTTTTTTTTTTTTAACATTCTTGGTTTCATTTACAACATTCTTTATATATGAGTGACCATTGATCATATGGTATAGCATACTTGCACTAAGCATGGGTCTTTTAATTGCCCTTTGAACCACCTGTAATTTCCACCTCTCAGATTATAGTTTTCCATAATTATGATTCATATAGCTACAGTTTAAGAATCGTACTTTCTGTCATCATCATCATCATCATTGTTGTCATCATTACCATAAGTATCACACAGTAGTCTTATAATTTAAATGCTGGTCACTAGATGATGAGTTTTTTTTTTTTTTAAGAACTCATGAAAACATAGAAGGTTTGAAATCTGCATAAATGGATGGAATCCTCAGATTAAATCATAGATCCTTGAAGTAAGCTGACAATGATAATAATATTGATGATAATGATATAGCACATCATAGGGAGATTCAAGCACCCAGATCATCCATGGGTAGATTTAAATAAATCAGTTCAAGTACTTGATATCAATAAATGCAAAGTCCTATGCTTGATTTAAAAAAGTTTCTACTAGCTTCCAGCATTTCATCTATAAAAGAACTATTAAAAATAGTTTATAAATTAATTGGGAGTCTTTTTTTGCAGAGGTTGTAGATGGGATTCTCTATCAAGTATGAGTAGGATAAGATGGCTTTCTAGCATAAATTACAAGAGATTCAATGAAGATTTTCACAAAATTTAATTTGGTACTCCACTTCATTTTCTTCATGTCAAATTTAGGTCACATGATAGGAGAATAGAAGAGCATTATGGTTTGAGTTGAGGAATTTGGTTCTATTGTCTTTCTTTTTTATTGTTGTAAGTTTATTTATTTTTAATACACATTGCTTTATGAATTACATGGGGAGAGAAAAATCAGAAAAAAGGGAAAAACCTTGGGACAGAAAAAACAAAGAGAAAAAAAGAAGTGAACATAGTATGTGTTGATTTATATTCAATCTCCTTCTTTTTTGGGATCCAATATCATTTTCTATCCAAAGTCAATAGGGATTGCTTTAGATAACTGAACTGCTGAAATGAACCAAGCCTTATATGGTTGATCATTACATATTCTTGCTGTTATTGCATACAATGTATTCCTGTCTGTTTGTTTCACTCAGCATCAGTTCATGTAAATCTTTCCAGGTCTTTCTATTATCAGCTTGTTTATCACATTTTATAATATTCCATTACCTTTATATACCACAACTTGTTCAGCCCTTCCCCAATTGATGGGCATCTACTCTTTTCCAGTTCTTTGCTGTAACAAAAATTACAAACATTTTTGCACATGTTGGCTTGTTCCCTCCTTTATGATTTCCTTGGGATACAGACCCAGTAATGGCACCATTGAGTCAAAGGGTATGCACAATTTAATAGTCCTTTGGGCATAGTTCCAGATTGTTTTCTTTGGTTCTATTTTCTGTCGCATATGAACACCATAGCATAGGAGCATGTCTCTTTACTTCCCTGGATGTCTATTTTCTCATTGTAAAATGAAGCTCAACAACATGATCTGGCAGGTCTTTCTCTGCTTTATGATTCTATGAGACAATTGTTTCTATTACCTTATGATGGCATACTTTCCTATCACAATACCTTTAGGATAAACTAGAAAGGGATTTCAACAGGGATTATGGGTGAAATTTTTTTCAATAAAAAGGTAGAAGAAAAGTAAACGCTACAGTCAGTGACTCAAACTGATGATTGTCAGGTAGTCTTGATACTGTTAAAAATGCCAATCTTCCCACAGTGCTGAACAATTCAACCATTGTCAGAAAGATTTTTTTCTTGCAAATTATTGTTCTATTTAAGGGACCCAAGTGGGCTGCATAAAGTATAGACAAATCAATACAGAACCTACTTATAATTGAATCTGCATGACTGTGGTAAAGCAACATTATATTTCTCTGTGAGTATGAAATTAAATCCATATATACAGTCCCATGCACAGACACAAACATGCAAATACTGAATATCTATTTTAATAAAAAGTCTATTGAACACTTGAATGAGGGAATTAATATTATTTAGTAAACAGATGGAGCATAGTTCAAGTATTCAGATAACATGAATTCTATTTGACTGTGGAACCATGAACACACTAGTTTCTCTTTTCTGTGTTTTATTTTCATCAAATGGGAGTTGACTTAGAGGATTTCTAAATTCTTTTCTGGCTCCAAAGTGTTATGATTCTATATGTACAGCACTGAGTTTAAAAAATGATTTGCTGATTTAAAGATCAAAAGAAAATTATAGAATATCAAATCCATCATCAACCAAATTTGGCTGATGTGAAAATCAAGGTTTATACAGCCAGCCACAATGGCTTGTTCACAGTTATGGAAGTGAGAAATAGCTGAGATGGAATTTGAATCCAAATCTTCTGATTCCAAATCAAGTGTTCTCTCCATGACTCTATGCTGCAGGGCAAAATGGAAAACCCAGCTTGAGAAAATTGCAGTGTTATTGTAAGACAGTTCTCACATTCATTAAGCAGTCCAATTGTACTTTCCTTGAGAATAGAGCTTGTTTCATCCTTTGTAACTTTATCCCCAGTGCATAACACAAGACGTATGTTCAGTAAACGCTTGTTGATTGCTTAATCAATTGATGATTGATTATAGAATAGAACAATTCATTTTCCAGAGAAATATTATGCCATCCTGCCAATAAATAGAAGTTGGAAAAAGGGATCACAAAAGGAATGCTTGAATAAGGAGAGCTTACTGTTAGCCATAGATGATAAAGGTTTCATGGAGGTTATAAGATTTAAATTGTTGCCTGTATGATAGACTGTATTTTAAAATATAGACATGAGGGCAGAAAGGTCAAGGGAGAGACAAAAAGAAAAAAAAGAGATGGCATGTGATTTGTAATGTTTGTAACATTTATTTATTGGTATACATGTGAAAAAATGACCTATGTATATACATACTCAAGTTTATTTAGGTTAAAAATAGAGGGTACAAAATTATGTCCAAAGTATAAGATCATTCCAGAAACTGAATTCTTACATTTAAACGACCAAATAACTTCTGGAATCAAATTTCATGATCCTACAAATAGCACTAACTTGATGGACTAGAACATTGGGCTAGGACTAACAAGATATTATAACAAGGTTTAATGTGAAGCCTTACAAATGGGCATAAAAATTACTTTCACAAGTATAAGATGGGAGAAGCATCATGACTATGTCCATCTGAGGAAGAATTGCAGTATTTAATAGGTAGTGAGTTCACTATAAATCAATAGAGTGATTCAATGAGTAAAATGAATTTTTTTCCAGATTTATTAGAGAAAATATAGTAGAATCATGTTCACACTGTATTCTGTACTGATAAGACAACATACAGAATTTAATGTTCAATCTTGGGTGAAATACTTTTTGGAATGGCTCTGAGAACATGGAGATTCTATAGAAAAGACTGACTAGAATCTTGCTTTGAATCTTTCCCTGAAAAAATTGATTGAAGTTACTGGGAATGTTTAGCCTAGGAATGGGAAATTTGCACAGTATTAAGGAACACAAGATAGTAGTGTTCAGATCAGGGATTGGATTTGTTTTATTTAGGCCCAGAGAACAGAAATCGAAGTTTTTTGTTTTTAAATAAAGGCAGAAATTTTAAGGCAATCAGTAGCCAATGTTTGCACTTAACATCCAAAATACCAATTTTGCCTTTAGTTCTACCCTCTGACTGGAAATTCTTCAAATAATCATCTATTGTTGCCAAGTAATTTAAATAATTTTGGAGTAGCACTTGCATGAGTTAAAAACTTCTCAAAGTCAAAAGTGCAAATTCTTGCATAAAGGAATATTATCTTCCATTATTATAACTGAAAAGTCTTAAGGCTGAAAATTTAGGTTTAGG
This sequence comes from Antechinus flavipes, assembly GCF_016432865.1. Lineage (NCBI taxonomy): Eukaryota > Metazoa > Chordata > Mammalia > Dasyuromorphia > Dasyuridae > Antechinus > Antechinus flavipes. The sequence continues at coordinate 234,592,325 of NC_067403.1, forward strand.
GAAAATGAACAATAACCTTCCTCCAAAAAAACTTTTGAACAGTTTTTACAAAGTGGAAAAGAAGTGGAGAAGTTTTGCTTAAAAGGTAATGGGAACATAGTAGTGTTCAAACAGATGATAGAGGAGTGACCACTTTTGAGTTATATCAAAAAAGATCCTCGTTCAAGTATAGGTTGTATTAAATGTCCTTTGAGTTTCTATCCAATTCTTAGATTCTGTGACTATTACTTGATAGCTTTCCCCTCCAGGCTTAATGTAACTCTCTTATCACCATTAAAAAGGATGGATGTAAAGACTAGAAAATAACAAATTTACAAGGTGGAATGAGGGACATTGTACACATTAAAAGTGGTAAACTTGTTTTGATGTTTTACTGGTATTCCAGATTTATTAAAATTTTGTCAGAATCCTGTCACCACGGACTGCCAAATTCCTACTACTGACCTGACACAGGTTTGCCCAAGGAGAATAAGAAAGGCTTAAGAAAGTGTTATCAAGGAAGCAGCTGTCAACAATATTGGAATGTAATGTCATTACTTCTCACCTCCTGGAAGCCAAAGATTCTGAGCCGTTTATAGCACAGTGTATGTCTATAAAAATTGCAAATGGATTTTCTATATTCTTGAGATTAAAACAATAGATGTTTAGAGAATGAGTTTCTTTCTTCCAAAATGGTGTTCATATGCTCTTTGCTGGGATGAATCAAAGACTGAAGGACGCATGAAATATTTGTGACTGACTTAAGAGGTCAGAAAGATGAATCTGGGAAGGTCTTACATTGTTTCTTACTCAACTGAATTGAGAAGGTTCAGAAATTCATTTGATAGCCAAGATATCAACCTAGATTCGAACCTAGGAGAGGGATTCAAACAGTCAATGATGTGTGAGGGAATCACTGAAATATCTATAGTCTTTATTCACTTAGTTGACTGATGATCAGAGGACGTATTACAATGAACAGATTTTGACAGCCAAAACTAATCTGCTGAAACAACAACAACAAAAAATAAGCCTAATAGAAGAGGGGAGAAAAAGCAGCTCTTTTTTTTTTTAGTTTTAACACATGCCAAATGACTTTAACAATTATGCTCTGTGGATGCTCAAATTCATAATGGCTCCTAGACCACTCCCATTAGGTCTTAGGGTCACTCAGCGGCTAAGTGGTCCACTTAATCACAGGGCAGAGAGTGGGTGATAGTGTGCCCAGAGCACTTACCACCATCACACACTGTGCAATTAGAGGCAAAACAAGGCAGGACAAGTATTTACAAAGTCACTGCAGCATGGGAAAGCTGTGAAGAGAATGGGGTAATAGGCCGTGAAGTTTAACTGGATTTTCTTTTGAAAGAGCTGGAAAAATGGTCTCAGAAATAAAGGGCGTTTTTTTCCTTTTCTTTTTCCCCCCTCCTACCTACAGAGGAAAAGTTCTCCAGGATAGAAGAGGTATATATACCATTACCCTTTCAGCAGACTCCCTTTCAATCTTTCTTGGTAGATTTTTAATGCAATGTGACTCATATTTAATTACAAATGAACATTCACTTTGTAGAGAAGCCTGTCTAAATACAACCCTCACACCCCATTTATTTGCAAAGAATCCTGCATTCTCCATCAAAGGGCCTCCATGAAAAACGCTCACATTACTGGCAATTTTTTCCCTAAAAGCCAAGCCTTGGAATTATTAATTTTCACCCAATATATTTTCAAGTTGTGAAATTCTGAGGACAATCATATTTGAACAAAATTGCTGAAGTAGGTGTCCTAATTCATGTGATCCATTAGAAGGATGTGGACATTTTGACTGAATATAGGGAGAATGAACTTCTCCAAAGACAGAAAAAGTCTTTCTTAGAAGATGTCAATGATTATTTGAGTTTGGAGTACACTTGAAACAATGGGGATGCATAAATAATCCTACTATACATGCCCTTTCCAAATCTATTTAGATTAAAAAAAATAACGATAGATTTTTATTTTCAACATACATGCAAAGATAGTTTTCAACATTCACCCTTGCAAAAGCTTGTGTTTCCATTTTTCTTCCTCCCTCCCTCTACCCTCCTACGTGGTAGGCAATACAATCAATGTTAAAAATATGCAATTCTTCTATAAATTATTTCCACAATTATCATATTGTACAAGAAAAATCAGATCAAAAAGGAAAAAAAAAACGAGAAAGAAAAAAGTGAGCAAAAACAACAAAAAAAATAGCAAAAAGGTGAAAATACTATGTTGTGATTCATATTCAGTCTCATATGCCTCTCTCTGGGTGCAGGTGGCTCTCTCCATCACAAGATCATTGGAACTGGCCTGAATCACCTCATTGCTTAAAAGAGTCATGTCCATTAGAATCGATCATCATATTGTCTTGCTGTTTCCATGTACAAAGTTCTCTTGGTTCTACTCACTTCACTTAGCATCAGTTCCTGTAAGTCTCTCCAATCCTCTCTGAAATTAATCTGCTGATCATTTCTTATAAAACAACAATATCCCATAACATTCATATACCATAATTTATTCAGCCATTCTCCAGCTGATGGGCAGCCACTCAGTTTCCAGTTTCTTGCCACTACAAAAAGGGCTGCTGCAAACATATTTGCACAAATGGATCCTTTTCTCTCCTTTATGATCTCTTTGGGATATAAACCCAGTAGAAACACTGCTGGATCAAAGGGTATGCACAATATAACTAGAAGCTATTCAGTAAAACTCAATGAAATTCAATGTGATGCAACAACTCTAAAGTATATAAAGCACTGTACTAGTTTTTGGGATTTGGACTGGACCTGTGTGTGACTAGACAGTACTCCCTATGAGGAAACTCCATCTACCAATATGCATCAATATTTTTTCTGCAATTTTGTGGGTTTCCTAGATAAAACTTCTTAAATTGCAGGTCATGACTCTATGTGGGGTACCATCATTGAATTGAAAGAAATTATGATTTATTATCAGTAAATGCTATGTGTACCTATTTAATATACCTATATACCCAGAGTCATGTAAAAATTTCTTGGGCAAAAAAGGGTTACGATTGAAAATGTTTAAGAAGCTCTATCCTAGGACTCTGAGTAAGGGCTAAATGGTACACAGTACACACTGGGCCTGAAAACAAGAAGATATATATATACAACCCCATTCCTTACTAACTGTATGATCCCGGGAAAGTAATTTGACCCTCAGTTCCTTATCTGGAAGAAAAAAAATAAGTTGGTGCAGAAGGAAATGGTAAACTATTATAGTATCTTTTCCAAAAAAACAAAAACACAAAATGGGGTCGAAAGTAAAAAAAAACAAATGAAAAAAAAAACTGAATAATAACAGGGCACTAAGAATCAAAGTGAATTGACTAGGATTTCACAGTCAACAAGTGTCAGAGGCTAGATTTGAACTAATGTCTTTTTGACTCAGACTATCTCTCCACAGATTCATATACAGTCAAGCCTGCCTTCCAGAAACATATTTATCAGGAGAAGATACAATATAGTATCATAATTTTAGTGCATTAGAAGATCTTAAAGATGACTTAATTACTTCTCTTTTGAGAAGTTGAATGACTTTCTCTTGGTCCTACAAGTAACAGGTAGCAGATTTGGGGAAAACACAACACAACAAACCAGATCTCTTGGCTCCTAACTGAATTATTTCAATTACTCAAAATTACTTTCTTTCCCCTTTAGTTCGTATTTATTTGTCAGTATGCATGTTCTTTCCATCCAATAAAAAGTAAGAATGCTCCTTGAGAGCATTAATTTGTTTTTCATTTTTTTCTTCATAGCCTCAAGGTCTAGCACTTTCCCTGGTACATAGCAGGTGCTTATTTAGTGCCAGCTGAATTAAATTAAATTATAACTTGCCAATTCATTATCATGAGGGAAGAACTGGTTCAGGCCCACTACTCACAGGAGCTAATAAGTTTCTATCTTGTCTTGTGCTACAACAAACCACAGATATATTACAATTTTACAGCCACTTATATTTTCATTTTTTGAGAACTTGTTGGAAGTATCCCTGAGGAAAGTTTAAGTTATTTTCAGGAGATACCCAATGCTGCTTGTAAAGGAATCAGATTTTTCTAAGTCAGCTCATTGTTAGAGCTATCCGATATTAACTTTGGTCCTCTTTACTTTTCTATCCTGACATGCTTTCCATTTTATTACTGACAGATCATTTTGAGAAAGAAAGGGGAAGGATAAAAAACAAAGACAAACAATCTCAAACATCATTTCCCCAACCAGCAGCAATTACTTTGATGTGCTCTATAAATGGACCAAGGATGGTGTACTCCAAATAACTAAACCCCTAAGTATTCTATGAGATTTAATGCAGGTGGGAATGAATCATCTCCTTCACAGCTAAAGACAGAATTTGATGACAGGGAGGCAATATCAACAAACAAATCCTCACACTTACTTGTGTTTGGAGGAAAGAAGCCCAGTCACAAACATAGCTTAATGGATTAATGGATTCCTTATAAGGTGAATTAGCAGTATCATTAACAAAATACAAGCTAGTTCTTCCAGACAGGACATCTTAGGGTACCTCTAAAACTCAACAGTAACATTAAAGATCCAAAGAGGTCCAAGGATGTTTGGGACCAAACAGACAACCTTGTATGTGATTATTCTAATGGTTTTCATTCTTAATTTGAACCTGCATAATATACATAGGTTTGTGGGGAAGAGAATCCACAGAAAGATATGAGATATGATGGAATATGTAAAGAAATGATACAATGGAGTATGGCAGCTGACTTTCTCTTTTCTGACCCTATCCCCATCCTGGTGCAGACCTTCATCTCCTCAGGCCTTGATTACTACAATAGCTAGTCGTGGGTTTGTTTGCTTTAAGTCTCTCCCATTTCAATCCATTCTTCTTTTAGCCACTAGAGTGATTTTCCTAAACTGTAGTTTGGCTCAGATCATCCTCTTTACTCAAGAAACTCCAGTGGTTCCCTATTGCCTCCAAATTCCTGTTGTTGGGGTTCAAATACTTTCTAGCCTAATCCCATCCTACCTCTCCAATCTTCTTATATCTACCTCCCCAAGTTGTACTCTTTGATCTAGTGGTTTTCAGTTTGCCCCCCAAACAAGACAGTATATCTCTGAACTTTTTCTCTAGAATTTTTTCTGACTGTCTCTCTCCTCAATTCTGCATATTGATTTCCCTAATTTCCTTTAAGTCTTCACTATAGTCCCTTCTTATACAGTAATTCTTTCCCACTCTTTCTAGTACCTTTTTCTGTATCAATTATTTACTATTGATGTTGTATATAGCTTGCGAAGCATATATTTTTGACAAGTTGTCTCCCCCATTTAATTGTAAGTTCCTAAAGAACAGGGGCTTTCTTTTGCATTTTTAAAAACTATTTCTAGCTCTTGTGTAATACCTGGTACTACATAGTAAACCATTAATTAATATTTGTTGATTCAAATATGCACACATAATATAAATTTGTATCTAAATGATTCTGACCTATGTGGGATCATATATCCATGCACATTTATAAAGGTATCATATAATAGATTAATTTTGAAAGATGGAAGAATATGATTCAGGTCAAGCTTGAATATGTAGTAGAAGTTTGCATTACCTCGAGGGAATTTTGAAGACACTTAGTATTTGAGGTTGTGAAAAAGGATTGTGATAGCAAAATGTGAGGTTACTAAGACATTCTACTGACTATTAAGTAATTTTAGTTCAGGAAACATATGCACTTTTTTTTTTAATAAAAAGGGATCCAGTATCATTCAGTAAATTCTAAACTAAGTCGTAATTCAAAACTCATAGCTAATTTGTGTTTCTTGCAAGAGGCTTAATCCCTCTCTGAGAAGAAAAAAATCACAGCTGGAAAAACTAAGAAGTATTTCTGTGTATTCTGAGGTTTTAAAGTTAAGCTGGTCCTTAGAGCAAGGCGAAAAGAGTTTTTCATTTGCAATTTTGCTCATTCCTTCCCATGAATGGCCAAGGGAGAGCATGATGTCTGGATTTAGTCTTGCAAATTAGGTTTGTAGTAATGTTAACATAATTAAGTGATATTTACATAGAACTTTTGAGAACACTTCTCATGTACTGCTTCATTTAATTTCCCACAAACTAGTGAGTTGGCCAGTAATGACTTTGAAAACTCCCATTTTATTGCTTAAGCTTTAGGCCAAGAAACATTATAACCCTCTTTCATAAAGCCACAGTTAGTGGAAGGGCCCAGTTTTGAACCCAAGTTTTTTCAGCTTTTAATTTAAGAATTTATGAAATGTCTCCTATGCATCAGGAACACAGAAAGGAATAGTAATTTAGTATATAGAGCCCTGACTTTGGTCTGGATTATCTCAATTCAAGAGCTGACTCAGGTCACATATTCTCTGTGAGATTTCTTTTGGCTGTTCTCTAAGACTATGAGATGAAAAAAAGGTGTTTATTTGAGTAGGTCACTAGAGTCTCTTCAATGGGTATTCATAGTAAATCAGAGTTCCAAACCAGGTATTAGTCACTGTACTAGGCACACAATAAAAACAGTTTCTGTTCTCGACAGCCTGTGATCTTCTGGCTCAAACTTTGGGATTGTCTTTAGTACTCAGATATGGGCACACACATAACACTGAAGAGATAGTTGATGATGCTGTGGGATGCTAACAAAGACATAAGCCAATCAACATGGCTAAAAGAAAGACTCTAAGAGCTGGAAAATCAGCACAGAGCAGAGAGTGAGAACATTTGGATTCTAGTTATATTTCTGCAACTCAGTGATTTTCAGCTCCAGCACCTTTCAATCATAAGGCAATTAATAAATATTTATTGGGTTAGGTTTGATTAATGATTACATATATGAACTTCAATTATTTTATCTATAAAATGAGGGAGTTCATAAGACCATATGTTTTATTTTTTTAATTTAAAAAAAGTTAATTTAAAAAATTTTAGGAAAAGCTAGAAAAGACTTTGGAGACTATCTGCTCTAACTCTTCATTTTGCATTTTGAAATCAAGACCCTGAAAGTTATAATAGTTTAATTGGCCAGATACAGAAGTAATATTGATGAAATCCCTAATGTTTCTATTATCCTACAATTCTCTGAACAAAATTGGTACATTCTATAATATCCTTCCAAATCTGATAAAAACACGAATGCATTAAAACTTGAAATTCAAGGTACTTCTAATTTCATCATATAACTGGTCTTTTTTGTCAAACCTTCTTCCTCAGTAGGGTTAGGACTTCAAGAAACATTGTTTTTTTTGATTTTTTGAAAGAATAGAATAATTAATCAAGATAAGCCTGGCTGTCAACTTTACCAAGGCTGAGGTTGGAGAGACAGTCAGTAGACACAAGCAAAAATATATAAACAAACAAAACCCCAAAACAAAACCAACAAAAAACACTTTTTCTAAAGTTTTCCAGGTCAAGAAACTCAAATGATATTTTTACAGGGCTGTTTCCCTAGTGTCCCTTACATGAAAGCTCAGAGTGGAAATAAGAAGAAAAGGGTTGGAGTTTCTTTGGAGTGTGAGAAAACTTGAGACACTGGAGAGAAATACACTTTCATCATCAAAAAAAAAACCTTACAGAAGTTTAAAGACATCTGGTTTCACCATATTTTTTATATGATTGTTAGTCATGGATTTAAACCAATAAACTCCCAGAGAGATTAAACAGCTTTACAGCCAGATGCTGCAGCTTGGTGTTTGGTATATATGAACTTGATGAAGTTACCAACTTCAAAATGAACATAGAAGTTTGCAAATGTTCCTATTTATTGCAAAGACAAAAAATCCAGCCCCAACAAACAAACAACAAAAACATGAAATCAGGGATGGTTCACACCATCTATAAGGGAGATAAATGTTCCTTACCTAGCATTTACATCTCCAGCACCTATCTCAATACCTGGCATACAATCTTAATAAATGTATACTGATTGGCTGGCTGACCTTGGCGAGTTGCTCAGCAATTTATATTAAGAGGCGAGTTGATAAAAGAAATCATTCAGGTCTACTAATGCAACAACTCCAAAGATCAAGAATCTAGGAAGCCCAAGCCATTTTTCTGTGCCCATGACATTCAGGAATAGCTTTGTCTGGTCAATGGATCTATTTTATGTTGGATCTTATTATCAAAATAATATTTTGAATTCTTCATTGTATATAACAAACAGTTCATTTATTGTGAAGCCAATGGGAATATATTTTGAAATATTGGCAAAAAACGATGGCCATCACAACCGAGAAGATATGAGCTAAAATGTCCTGTAAGGAAGTAATAAAGAATTCCCAGAAAAGCCTGAAGACAAAGACTATCATTTAGGAGAGCTAATCTGATTATCATTTACCCTATTTGCTCTCCCCCACTTTCCAGAAGGAGATAACATGGCTCATTATTGGCTAAATTCGATGAGAGATAGCCTATCCTACCTGGGTCAGGGTGAGGTACTCTGTGTTATTAACAATATCCAATTTTCCTCAGCCTTCTGAGTATTATGACATTTCCTTCAAAGAATGAAAAGATAAATTTGCCTGTGATATGTATATCTACTGAACTCTAAAAGTTCTTTGTCGAAAAGATACAGTGTGGAAGCATGAATCTAGGATGTTGAATTTGATTCAGCAAACATTTATTAAACACTTACTGATATCAAAACACTACAAGGCTCTGGGGACATAAAGACAGTTCCTCTTTTAAAGTAATTTATAGTCTACAGTGGAGATATAATATTTAAAATGAAAAACACAACATAATTTGAAAATTATTTGAAAATTTCTAAGGGGATTCAGGAAAGTGTTGTAGGAGACTCTAAAATTAAGCCTTGATAAAAGCCAAGGTTTCTAAAACACAAGATAAGATAAAACATTTTAGGCATGGGTGTTTCATGGGCAAAGGGAAATTGCCCTTTGTTACCTAAATTAGCTAATTTAGGCAACAGTGAGTAGGCTAATTAGTCTGAGCACAAAAGGTGTGAAAGATAATAATCTCAATTGTTTTAAAATAATATTGAGAGCTGCATTCTATTTTTAGATTTCCCCCAATTCTTAAAACTCATAACAGAGTTCTGTCAGATGCCAAGAGTACATCGACTTGCTTGGCTGACGCAATTTGCCCACATGAAGAGGCTGGAGATCCTGTTTCTGGGAAATTGGTAATGATGTAGAATGGATGGGCTTTGAAGAGATTGTAAAGTATGAATGGACATTTTGTGATGGCTGATGCCGTTCTTACAAGAATTCTTTTCTGATTGACTTCATATCCAGAACTGAAGACTTTTAAAAAGCTGAATCACCTTTGTCAGGGCCCTTTTCATCAGTCATCCTGGGGGAACTCAATGACTTTGTCTCTCATGGCAGCTAATGAGAGACAGTGCTTGGGACCTTGTTCAATCTGAAACCATGTGGCACTGAGAGAGTGCTTTAGTTTTTGGCTTTTAAGCCTGTTCCTTTGTATTCTAATCAAAAAGAGTGACAGGATTTTGTGAGTTTTTAAAGGTCAGGAGGACATCTGGTATTCCAGAGTTTGGGTTTGTAGCCAATGTAGCACCAGTGCTCCGAGTAACAAGAAATGATTTTTGGAACCTGGTTTTGTTGAGGCAAGGACTCACCTAGCAATGATGTTACCCCTGAATGTGAACTTGGTGGGATGAATGGTATATATTTTTGTTGTCGTTGAGTCACTTCAGTCGTGTCTGATTCTTTGTGATTCCATTTGGAATTTTCTTGGCAATGATACTAGTGTTGTCTGCCATTTCCTTCTCCAGCTTATTTTACAGTTGAAGAAACTGAGATAAATAGGCTCAAATAACTTGCTCAGCATCACACAGCTAGTAAGTATATCCTGCAGGTTTGAATTTAGGAAGATGAGTTTTCCTGATTGCATGCACATAGCACTCAGCTCCCAGATGTTATATAAGAACTGAGCTAAGAGCAAGCCAGCTCCCACCCCACTAAACTGAAGTGACATGGGGAAACATATATACTAAGAAACTGGGGAAATGTATTGTGTTGCTGTTATTATATCTTTGAAGGAAATATCCCTTGGTCTCTTTTAAGAACTTTAGAATTGATCATGTGACATGGGACATTGGTAGTCTACCAATGAGGGGTCCTCAAACTTTTTAAATAGGGGGCCAGTTCACTGTCCCTCAGACTGTTGGAGGGCTGGACTCTAGTAAAAACAAAAACTTTGTTGTGTGGGCCTTTAAATAAAGAAACTTCATAGCCCTGGGTGAGGGGATAAACGTCCTCAGCTGCTGCATCTGGCCCGGGCTGTACTTTGAGGACCCCGGGACCTCCTGCATAGGATGCCCTCATTAGAGTAAGTGCTGTACTTCCTGATTAAATCAGAATTGGATTAGTTCAGAACATGAGATGCTCAAAGTTAGACTGTCCACCTCATATGTAAATGGGGGACTATTTGTGTCCAACCTGTGGCAGAGCATTCAGAGCTCTTCTTGATCTGATCAGCCAAAGACAGATATATTGAAACTCTAACACAATAATGTCCTTTTGGTTTTCAGGAATGGACAACAACTAATCTTGCTGTAACTAATATATGTTAGTTAAATACATCTGGTTAAATGTGGGGTAATTAAATTGTTGGGGAGAAGGGCAGAGGTAGTAGTGGAAGGATTTAGTGGCAATATTGAAGAGACACTTCGCAAATTTTCAGGGTTCTAGACAGAGGGCAGAGTCAGCCTGTATTTTCTATACTTCTTTTTAAAAATATGAGATAATTGATGACTTCATCAGCCTTCTTGGGAAAGCTATAAATATCTCTATTTGGGTAACTTCATGTATATCAATATAAACAATAGCTCTTAAATATTGACACTAATTAATATCCAGTATTCAATCTGATATTTAAAAAGAAGACTGAATTGATTTAACTTGGATCTCTGAATTCTTTGTTAAGACTCTGTTATGATCAGTGTAACTAATTTTCCCCTTTTCCTGTTGAAAACTTTATGAGTTATGAAGCTAAGGTAGTATGATTTCAGACACTGTTTAGGGACTCATTTTTGTTCATCCACTGAGTTCTACTACCCTGATAATTCATGAAATCCACCTCCATTTGTGTGTCTCTATGTGTTGATAAAAGTGTGTGCATTACCCCCCGTCCCCATTCTTGTGATTTCATTGTAGGAAGTTTTCTGTTATGAAGGTTTTACTAATAGAAATTGGTAATTTATAGTCTTAGAGAATAGCCTGGAAAACTTAGAATTTGTTCTGAGTAACAAACCAGTATGTTTCAGAACCCCTCAAGGCCAGTATTCTTCATTTGAAAAGAAAATAATACCTGCCATTCACTTGGTGATTGTGGATTCAACTAAAACTGTAAATAGTTTGATATCATATAGATTCAGCCAATAAATGTTCTCTAGGAGCCTGATAATATCTTAAGAGGCAAGAAGAATAAAACATTGGATTTGGAATCAGGAAGAAGTGTGTTCAAATTCTGCCTAGATATTTATAAGTTATTTGAGTCCCTTAACCTTGGTAGGCCTTATCAGTTAACCGTGAAGGGATGGATTTAATTAAATTAATTAAAGTCCTTTGACCTCTAAATCTATGACTCCATGATTTTAAGAATTCAAGGAAAATTTGTGTGGCTTTACTTATTAAAATCAACTCAGTGAATAGAAATTTTCAATGCTAACATATAAGTGGCATTGTAGGGTTTATGAATAACTTTATGTCTATATCTATATCTATATTTCTTCTCACTTTATTCTTATAAATCTGTGAGAAAGGTATTATTATTTTAATTTTACTAACAAGGTTCAATTAATATCATTCATATTTTATTGATGGAAAACAGAGACCAAGACATAAAGTCATTTACCTAGCCTTAGACAACTACTAACTTTCTGAGGGAAAATTCAAACTAAGACCACCCTCATTCCAAATGAATTGTTTAATTCTCTATACAACTGGATATTTTTTAAAAGCTGGTAGTCCTGAGAAGGTAAGGGAAATGTCTGATTTATATGTTTTATCTGCCCCAACTTCCAGTCTCATATGCAGCTGCAATGTGTTAAAGTTCGCTGAAATGGGACATCAATTAATAACATTGGTGATGATTTTACCAGTGATATTCAAGGCTTGAATTCTAGGATGAATTCATTTTTAGCTTGGATGAAAGATTGCTTAGGAAGGTTTGAGTGCAGCACAATGCCCAGGGGTGGGAATGCAGCCTGTTCTCATGGTAAATCCTCTTGAGTGAGGTCACTTTCAGAGCCAATCACTTGTCATGTCTTATCATTTCCACCTCCACAGTATTTCTCACATCTGTTCTCTTCTCTCCACTCACAGTTTCATGGCCTTAGTTCACAGGCTTGTTTTCTCTCTCCTAACCCTTTGCAATTGTGTCCTGATTGGATTCCCTGGGACTGGTTTATCTATTTTCCAATCCATCCTTCTTATAGCTGCCAAGACAATCTTCCTATTAGAACACTGACCAGTGCAATATTCAATCTTAATCCCTAGACAAGAGATAAGGAAATATACTTCCTTTCTTTTGGCAGAGAAGTGAGGAATTATAGCAATATCATACTTTTGAGATAAATTTAATGCAACATTGTTTTTTGCATAACTTTGTTCTGCTCTGTGTATTGAAAAATATAAATACTTCTTTCTTTCTCTTTCCCATCTATGTGTGTATGTATGTACATACATATATATATATAAGATATTTATGTATTTATATTTGTGTACATATCCATATCCATAAGTATATGAACTTATTTGTATATGCATGTAAATGTAAATATACATATCTTTTGTAATAACATCTACTTAATTAGCGTTGTTACAATAATAAAATGAGAAAATTGAATGGATGCCCATCAATTGGAGAATGGCTGGGTAAATTGTGGTATATGAATGTTATTGAATATTATTGTTCTGTAAGAAATGACCAGCAGGATGAATACAGAGAGGCTTGGAGAGACTTACATGAACTGATGCTGAGTGAAATGAGCAGAACCAGGAGGTCATTATACACTTCAACAACAATATTGTATGAAGATATTTTCTGATGGAAGTGGATTTCTTTGACAATGAGAAGATTCAATTCAGTTCCAATTGATCAATGATGGACAGAATCAGTTACACCCAGAGAAATTGAATGTGGAGTATTTGCATTTTTGTTTTCCTTCCCAGGTTATTTTTAACCTTCTGAATCCGATTTTTCTTGTGCAACCAGAGAACTGTATGGATCTGCACACATATATTATATCTAAAATATACTTTAATCTGTTTAACATGTATGAGACTGCCTGCCATCTAGGGGAGGAGGTGGAGGGAGGGCAGGGAAAAACTGGAACAGAAGTGAGTGCAAGGGACAATGTTGAAAAATTACCCATGCATATGTTCTAGCAATAAAAAGCTATGATAATAACCAATAACTACATTACCTATGTTAAAATACAAGTTTCTTTGTTTGATACTTAGAGATTTTTAGTCTGACTTCATTTTGCTTTGCTTTTTTCAAGATGATTTCCATTATACAATTCATAATGTCAAATTGATCTCTTTGCATTTTCTTCTCCAACTTCCCAGTGTAAAACACTATATTCCATTTTAATATTTTTTGCAAGAGTCCTTGCCTAGAGTGCATTCAATCCTCACATCCTCCCATGCTTAGCAAACAAGTTCCTTTGAAGTTTAATTCATGTTCTATCTCCCATTGAATATCTTTCCTTTTAAGGATGTTAGGATTAGATAAAGTCTAAGGTTCCTTATATTTATAAATCTAGGATCTGCTTGAATTTAAAGAAAATTTAAAAATAATACTTACTATAAGCCAACTATCAATGAGTAGATTATTAGCATGAATTATTATTATTCTTTATTTTGCTTTAGCAAGGACATGTTTATTGAATTAAATTAGATAGATTACCTATTGGTAGCCAGTTTGGCATTTTTTTTACTGATCATCTATAGTGTTAGAACTGTAAGATTCTTGAGAGCAGGGAATGCTTTGATTTTGTATTTATATTACATCACGTCACATCATCTGGCTCAATCTGTACGTACATATAGATGGTTTGATTGCTTGAATACACTTGAAGAGGATATACTATTTTGAACAGAATCCTGTCTGCAAGGTAAGGAGATATGGTTTTTATTCTAAGGACAAGATAGACTGATAATATAACAAGGAAGCATCTATTCCCATTACCTGATAATAATATCTGCCACCTCTTTCAAAGGAACAGCCCTCAAATGAAATCTCTCCAAGGAGAAAAAGGACTTATAGGTATGAAATATAATCACTCTATAAAGAAACATATTGAACTTTCAATGAATGTGAAAAAAATGTGATCCATAAATGTGGATCTTCAATGTGACAGAACAAAAGGATCTCCCTTGTCTCATATGTAAGAAATACTTCCCAAATTCATGATGTATGAACATATCAGTAGGTATTAATATAGTTTAAAAAATCAACAACACATGACCCTCCATAATGCTGTAAAATGATTTTATGTGGTTTCCTTGACAACCATACAGATTATGTAGAATTCTCTTTGACTGTAGACAACAGTGTGAGATACATTTAATCCATTGGTTGGAGTAATGAACATTTGCAAGGTTAAATCATAGGACTTATTTGGACTGGAAGATGAATTCCTCATCCTAATGAAGGATGCTAGGAAGCATACAGGGAGGTCTAAATTAAAAATAAATAAATGATTTAAAGATTAAAGTAAGGAAAAAGTTAAAGACATCTGAAAAGAGGTTTAGAATTCAGGTAGTTCACACTCCTACACACAGACCCTGATTATTTTAATGTAATTTTTACTTTTATTTTTACTTTACTTTAGAGTAATTGCCAAGTCCAAATAATTGCCAAGTCCAAACCTTATGAACACACTCACACAACTATGACTGTTTTCTAGTCTACTCTCCTGCGTGATGAAGAAATGGACTTTTGATTGATTATTGAGCTGAAATTGGGAGTGCTTTCAAAAGTCGCTAACAGGCCATGGCATTTTCTTTCTGTTTGGCTGCATTCAGGTAAGAAGGTAAGAACTGATGTCATTTTATAATGAAAATAAAAGCATGGGCTCTCTATCTTTCTATATGAACTGTCACGATATGGTACGATCATGCCATTGTTTCTATCTCAATTGTGTCTATTCTTTCCTGTTATTGGTGAAAAAGTATTAGACTAGCATAAGACAGTGGGGATTTTATAAAGGTCAGTAGAGAAAGACACTAGAAGTCTGGGAGACAGAGTTATCTAGATCAGAGTTTAGGGTCAACCCTGTGGCTCTGAAGAGTGACCAGGTAAACTGACCTTTTAAGGAAAATGTTGGCTCCTATAAGTCATCCATAAACTATGCTGCACTCGTAGAACAGATACTTTGGAGAAACTGTCTTTTAGTCTGTTTTAAATTTAAGCTCACACTTCCTAGAGACTCTTTATATATTAGGTACAGCTAGGTGACATAGTAGATAGAGTGCCAGTCCTGGAGTCAGGAACACTCATCTTCCTGAGGTCTAATCTGGCCTCTGATATTTCCTAGCTGTGTGACCCTGGGCAAGTAATTTACCTCATTTGTTTCAGTTTCCTCATTTTTAAAAGGAACTGGAAAAGAAAATGACAAAGTCCTCCAGTATTTTTGCCAAGAAAGCCCCAAAATGGATCATGAAGAGTTGAACACAACTGAAATGATGACAACAAGAACTTCATATCTTCAGGGAAAATGTCAGAACTCTGCTTGCTGTCTTCTCAATAAATATGTACTTGTGAAATCTAATTAATGTTGATTGATTCAATGATACTAGGGCACAAATCACTGATGAGTGACACTGGGGACAATGTATGGGAATGGAGGCTTAAATCAACATATAAGAATGGAAGTTTGAGGGAAGAGCATTAGGGAAAGATATATCTAGTTCCTTAAGGGTATCTCTACAACATTGAGGGGGAGTTATAACCTTGCTCTGAGGTCTGAGAGACCTGACTTTTCAGTGAAAGGAAAGGTTTGGCTGATAATCTTCGCAGTTCATACAGAACTACATTAGTTTTCTTGGAGAGAACACTTGGTGTTTGATAACATGATTTTATGTCAGTAAGTGCTACTTTGGATACATACTGGTGTTTGACCTTGAACAAATCACCTTCAGTACTCAGATAGCTCTGAAAATTCTAAGCACTTTCAGAGTAGATGCTTATCTGAATAGGCAATGGTAGTTTCCTCAGTGGGAGCTCCCTGTGGCAATGAAATCACAGGTGTTTTAAAAAAAAATAAACTTTTATTGATGTCTTTTGCTTTTACATAGCATATTGCCTTTATTTCTGAAAATACTTCTTCCCAAGCTTTACTTTTTGAGTTTTCCCTTGTGAATTTAAATCAAATTGATAAAACCAGTTAAATAAACCAACAATGTCTGAAATCATAAGAAATCTTTCTCCATCCTCATACCTCATCAACAAAAGATCCCCTCATTTTACAAGAAAGGAAAACTGAAGTCTAGAGAAATTATATGTTTTGTCCATGGTCACCCTGGAACTTAAGCAGAAAAAACAGATTTTAATTCCAAGATCTTAGCTTCTAAATATGGGACTCTTTTCATTGTAATCCCCATGTCAAGTATAGGAATTATGTCCAATGCTTTTAGCGGACATGTAGTAGCTTTACTAGTAAGACAGGTTATAGATGCTCTCTGAGAACCCAAACAATTCAATTAGAGAAGAATATTTAATCTGAATCTCCTGAAGAAATTTCTACATTTGGGGGCAAAATGATGAAATCATGAGTCCATCCAAAAGAAAATAAAAATAAAAAACAAGAATAAAAATAGATGTGAATAAAAGGCAGACTACCATATCAGGAAGAGAAGTGATTTTTTTGTCATATGACTATCAATTTGCAGTAAACACCTCAAGACCATCATTGCAAATGCATTTTAGGATCCAGCATTGAAGTAATGGGTACTAAGTTAAAATTAAGGAAATGACAAGCACAAAACTAACATGAAGAAATTCCATTTCTCACAACCTGAAGCCTCGATCCTTGTTTCTGCCAAATAAATCTTAACTCTGGGCTTAAAATGGGTTGGATAATTTCATGGCATCATGAGAGCCACAAGGGAAAAGATAATGAAGGTAAGTAAATCTGATGCTTCAGGGCATAAATTGATGCGCTAGAGTGTTCCAGGATATTTTGTGTATAGGGCATGCAGCTTACAACTGATGGCGATTAAATCTGACGTCTGCCACCAGTGACTTTCTCTCTCTGTTCCTAACTTGTCTTTCAGACACAATATGGATACTTGGATATTTCAGAGCCATGACCTTTGGGCATCTGGATGACAATCGAAGGTCATATCATGCAAATATGTGGCTAGAAATAATTCATTATTCAAATGAATAACCCCAGGCTCCCACATTAATCTTACAGAGGACAAAATGTGGAGATCCTCTGGCATCAATGGCCATGGATTTTGAACCAAAATGCTTGTTCACATTCTGTGATGCTTCTGTGAGTTCAGAAGTCAGCTAGTCCAATATTCTTATTTTTCAGAGTTGGTAAATGAGTTCCAGAGAGAGGAAGAGCCTTGCCCAAAGCCATGCAGGAAAGGGAGGTATTGGTGTTTCAACCCAGGTCTTTGACCAAATCAAATACTTCTGTTATTATGACTCTCTCTGATTCTCTCCCACATTTGATATCCCAACTTCCAATCATTTACTATTTATTTTTATCTATTTTTTCTAATCATAGTCATCTGTGTAAATGTTGTTTCCCTCTAGAGGAATGGAAACTCCTCCAGAGAGAGGGCTGTTTTCATTTTTTTTTGTTTTGTTTTATATAACCTTCACATCTTGTATGTTGTAGATGCTTAAAAACTGTCTTGTATTGAATAAATTTGTCCCACACTGATTCCCCCTATTCACAGAATCTATCCTTGTGAGGAAAAAAAAAAAGAATTTTACCAGGTTCTCTCAACCACATATAATTTAGAGCAATTGTTAGGGAGCCAGAAAAAACATGACTTTAGAGTCAGCAAGAACAGCAAAATTAGCCTAGAATTTGAAGACATCTCCCCAAAGAAATTATCAAAGACCTCACAAACTAGTATATCTAAAATTTCTAATAATAATAATGATTATAAAAATTTGGAAAGATGAGACAACAATGTCCCTCTAGTTTCTTCTTTCTCATTTCCTCTTTTCCATATTCCTTTTTAATTTCTTCATACCTAGGTCAAACTATATCAATTCAACATTAGCTTTACTTATTTAGTGGGACAATTGAATCTGAAAATGTACTTTATCTCCCACTCCCCCAACAAAAACCCAAATCAATGTGACTCCATAGAGAGATAATTCATTACCTCCTAGATTTCTACTGGGAATATCCTAATAGATTCTGAAAATTCCCATGCAATATGAAGCCACTTGTGGCAAATAGCTCCAAATTAATATCACCATTTATTTCAACTTTTTTAACCCATCTTTTTTGTGTATCAATTCATGTACATTTCTAGAATTTGGCAGCAGAATATAAATAAATAAATGCATTTAATTAAACCATCTGGCCCAGACAATGCTTCAGTATAATACGTTTCCAGGGCCACACTCTAAGTTATACTCAGGGGCATAGGTAGGTTTCCACAGAGAAAGGTTTCTAATATAAACTTATGTGGGGAACAGATGTTCATTCCTGCTGTTTGTTGGTGACATCTGAAAATCTTCCTTCTGTCTCAAAGAGAGATATCCAAGGGTAGAGCCAGGATCTCTTTTTATCAGAAAAAGTAACAAGTTATCTCATGGAAAAATGCATTATTAATCAAATTCTGATTCAAACAAAGAAAACTTTTCTAATCTGTTTACCAGGAAATTCCCAGATGCTCTCTCCAACTCTTGTTTTTTTTTTTTTTTTTTTTTTTTTCCCCAGGCTACC
Organism: Antechinus flavipes; assembly: GCF_016432865.1. Lineage (NCBI taxonomy): Eukaryota > Metazoa > Chordata > Mammalia > Dasyuromorphia > Dasyuridae > Antechinus > Antechinus flavipes. The sequence goes on from NC_067403.1 coordinate 234,611,226, forward strand.
CCCAGAACAGTTGTTGAAGTGATTAAGAGTCAGGGAGATGGAGATGGTTCAGTTCAGAAGGGAGGGGAAAGTTGATTCAATGAATGACACTAAGTGAGATTTTTTTCAAGTGGCCTCTGAAGTGTTATGAGGGTCTGAATTCTGCCCTTGATGGAAAATTGAAATTGCCATCATACCCCTGACAGTACTTCAGAGATTGGGAAGCTCTGCTTTGGCAGTTACTAGTTTTTTACATCCCCATATAATTCAATCCAATGAGCAATTATTAAGCAACTTGTAAATGTGATCATTAGACAACTCTTATATAGGATGTGAAGAAAGTAAAAATAAAACCTAATTGCTATATTTAAGGATATTTTATTGATTTAGGTACATGGACCAGAGGTTCATAAAGTCATAACATGAGCTGGAGGGGCCTTTGAGGTAATTTAATCCACCTCTCTGATTTTATAAATGAGAGAACTGTGGTCCGGAGAAATTAAATTAGTGGTCCCAGACATAAAAAATAAATGTCAAAATTGGAATTTGAGCCCAGGTCACTTAACTACCAAACCAGCATCTTTTTACTGAACCACAATGCTTCATATTGCAGTAGATATGAAAAGATAAAATTTGAGAGAAGAGAAAAGTTGAAACAATAAAGAAATCAGGAAAAGATTTCAGTAAGAGAAGATACATGAGCTATATCTTGAATGGAACTAAGGGTTCTAAAAGTGGAATTGAGTTAGTAGCATATTTATGGAGATTTGAGTGGATGTAGACAGTTTGTGCATGAGGTGAGAACTGGAATGGAGAGTTGGGAGAGCAGTACCTAAATCAGTTTAACTGAAAGGTAAAACATGTAAAGGGGAAAGTGATGTGATAAAATCCTGGAAAAGGAGGCTGAAGGCAGACTGGAGAAGAAAAGCTTCTATCTCACTTGGCCCATTTTTATCTCTTTTCTTCCTCCCTAATCACACCCTTTTTCAATTTTCCCTAGTTTTATGATATTAGATGTATCACATTTCCAATAGAGTGCATTCAGTTCTTTAACAAATAAAAACTGTAAACAAAATACAAATTCTCCAACAAAGATGGAACTCATCATAGCTATTATTGGTATTGAGAAGCCTGATACCTAATTTTTAATAGACATTATTTCCTAATGCTCATCATTCCAGAAAGTTACTACTAAGTCACATTATGGATAATTAAACTCTTCTCCATTTATCATTTCATTTATACCCCATAAGTGTGGATGCTGAATCAATGAGCTATTTATAATGTGTTTATGAAATGCTCTACAGCAGTAGCTGAGCAATCCCATACATCAAAGGCACCGAGGTATAGCAGAAAGATAGATTTCCCACCTGAAGATCTGGGTTTGAGCCTCTTCTTCAATAAACTCCATTGGCTCCCTATTACTTCCAGTACCATATAAAAACTTCCTTGTTTGACATTTTAAGCCCTTCACAATTTGGTTCCAACTTATCTCCCCAGCCACATAATAGATTATTCCCCATTCAGACTCTGGTTTAGACAAATTAGTTATACTGCTCTTTGCAGATGACATTCTACTTCCTGTTTCTATGACTTTGTATTGATCATCTCATCCTGTCCAGAATGTAATTTCTCTTCGTCCTCTGACATCTGGAATCTCTAATTTCCTTCTAAGCATTTCCTTCTAAGTGATTGAATGACCACTTGACCCAAAAGATCAGTCAGCTCAATCACCACTTTTCCTAATATCCATAGTTCCTAATATCTTCAACTCTTCCCCAAAAGACATTGTCTTGCATTCATTTCTGTATATATGAATACCATCTCTTCAGGTAAATTATAAGGAAGGCAAAGTTTTATTTCTACCTTTGCAGCCTAGAACCTGGAACACAACAGAAATTTAACAACTTATTAATCAGCTATTGATTCCTTATTCCAAAATCTTCCATTTAAGACTGTATAACCTTCAAAAAGTATGGACTATGGGACTTCAGGTGCTATAGTTATACAATGAGATGATTTTCAAGGTAACTTCTATCTCTAATTCTATGATTATGTGAATTGATCTTACTTTGAGAAGCTATCTTCTCATGGGGATGAGTTCCATTTTCTTGTCCAAATAGCTAGATGAGAGACTTGAATATGACAGGGAATAAGAATTGACTTTGATTATAAAACAAAGGAATAGGAACAAATAATAAGCTATCTTATTTTTTTCTTATTTGTGCACAAGTACCTAATGTAGACTATAGACTCCTAAAGGGCAGGAATAACACTAAGTCTAGAAAAGAAGTTCCCATCTCTTTTCACATTATAATCAAAATCAATTCTCTCTTAACGAGAGAGAATAGTCTGATGAAGAAAAAAGGACAAGATCAAGGAACCACTAACAAAACTGCTAGCTATAAATGCCAGTGGCACATTGGGAACAACATAAAATAAGTCTTGGAAAGTAGGTTAGAGACATGTAACAGGGTATTCCATGTGAGGCTAAAATGTTATTGGTATCTTTTCTCATCCATTCCCTTCCACATCTGAACACTATTAGGATGCCTTGAGAAAAGTCAAACATCTTGGTTTGGATTCCTCAAGATTTTCTGGGACATCTCTCACTTTTTCCCCTTAACTGGCACTTTTTTGGCAGCACTTAACTAAACAGTGAACCTGAGGATACATACAGTGATGCTTTCCTTTTGCTCAGAATTCATAGCTCTAGTGAATGTTTTTGAGAGAAGAAATAACACCCTTTGGGGATATGGTCCATTCATTTCTCCCTCTTTTAACTTCCATTTTTTATTCCTAATGGGCTTCTCTAATCAGCTATTTTTTGGGGGGGAGGTGGAAGAAAATGTAGATATCTTGGGTTGTGACCAGGGCTCAGGAGGGGAAGCAAATCCTGGGCCATACATCTCTGGGCCTATGACACTTACCTCAGGGCAATAATACTATTCTGAGAAAGAGGGAGATTGAATGTGTCAGAGAAAGGCATGGGGGAGCAAATTAGGAGTGATTCTTACTAGCAGCAACAGTAATATTCACACACTCAGAATCTTTTTCTGCTCTTTGTCCATCTCACTTTTAAAATAAACCAGGCAATATTTGCATTTGATTGTCCTTCGGGGACGCTGACCTTCTAAGCTTGGCTCTGAGTGGTTAGTTGTGTGTGGACACAATTATTGTCCATTTTGCTTTCTTTTTACTTCTTTTTTTCCTTTTTTTTGTTGGTTGTTTGTAAAGACCCTTTGAAGTCCAGGCTTACATCCATAGAGATTTCACCCTTCCCTCATACATCCCACTTCATTTTACATCTTGTGTTCAGTGCTTGTTACAGCATGATTGACTCAAGGATGAAATATTATAGCTCATAAAAATAGCCTTTTATTCCCTAATAAACCTCCTCACCCTTGGTCTGATTTTATATATACAGTAAAATATGCATTGTGAAGTGTGGCCTGTAGATAACCTCAGCTTTCTTACTTAAAGACCACTGACTTATTTAACTTTCATTTGTGGGAAGAAAAAAAAGTGGCATCTTAATACCATGAAGTGTTATACCCATTTATGCATAAGATACTGAGAGGGATGGGAGTAGAAGACCCAGATCACATTGGATAACAGAATCTGGTGACATGACTTTGGATCTACTGATGATGCTTTTGGACTTTTAAGAATATGATACCTCTTTTAAAGAAGACATGTCAACTTCTATTGCTTCTATTTTATGGGGCTCATGGCACCTATAAGGATGCTATAAAAATGTTATAGGCTGATGGAACCTGCGAAGAAAGCCACTGTTTTGTCCTGGGAAGCAGATCCATTTAGTTTTCATAGTCGAGCTTTCCTTTATCCCCCAGAGCAGTGGGAACCCTTGTACAACAGCCTACTGCATCTTTCTCAGAACTTCATTAGTGTCCAAAACTTTCAAGAAAGATCAAATATGCCTTGAAGACAAATGGAGTATATGGGGAGTCTCAGTCTGTACCCATGAACTCAGTACAGTTTTCTCAATCTGCTTTATAGTGATAAGCTAGGAGACATCCCTATACCCATTTAGTTGACTGTAGTATTATAGCATCAACAAAAATGTGGATTCACTATTCTGGGTCATAGGAGAGAGTAGGTAAAGTACAATGGGAAAAGAGCTGGATTTGGAGTCAGGAGGCCTTGGCTCTATCACTTACTGTTTTTTGACGTTACCAAAGTTGTAATTTTAATGAGTCTCTCTTCTCTCATCTGTAAGATGAGATATAGTCCATGACAGGGCAACTGATGCCTTGAGAATGAGACTTCATGGAAAAAGAGCTAGGTGGGGAGTCACTAAAGAACACTGATTGTGGCGTCAAGAGTACTGAGTTCAAATTTTACTTCTTACACTTAATGACTGTGTGACTTTGGGAAACTCATTTTATCCCTCTGGTCCTCAGTTGTTTTATTTTGTTTTGAATCTGAAAAAAAAAATGAAGCTACTGGACTACATGATTTCTGATGTCTCTTGTGAGGTCTATACTTGTGAGCCTTCTGTTTGAATCTCAGTCTTGCTTTTCTAAATAAGTCATTTCTCTTTTGGAGGGAAGGGTCATTTTCTTCTCCAGATAGTAAAGAACTGGACCTGATGATCACTCCTGGCTCTTTAATATCTTAATCTTTTATTCTGTAATGTTGCACTACATGAAAATGTTCCTTATGATATTTTGTCAGATTTTGTATTTTGCTTTTATGTGAAAAATCTGTGGAAAGAAAACTCAGCATTCAAAAGACTTGGATTTGCTTTGGATTTCTATTACATATATGTTTTTTCATTTTTATTTACAAAACATCTGCATGGGTAATTTTTCAATATTGATCCTTGCAAGGCCTTCTGTTCCAAATTTTCCCTTTCTTCCCTCCACCCCTTCTCCTAGATGGCAGTTAATCCAATACGTGTCAAATATGTTAAATCCAATATATGTATACATATTTATACAATTATCTCTGCACAAAAAAAAATCAAATCAAGAAGGAAAAAAAAATCTGAGAAAGAAAACAAAAATATAATAAAACAACAGCAGAAAGAATGAAAATGCTATGTTGTATCACATATATGTTGAGTGAATTACTTGCCCTCTCTGTGTCTCAGTTTTCTCATCTGTAAAATGATACAGTTGGATTACCTTATAGATCTGGATCTATGGTTTCTATGCTACAACCAGTGCCAAGTCTAGCTTCCATTTTCCATTTTATACTGCTTATAAAGATTCTATTTCACCAAAGTTTAATTTTTACTTAATTTCCTGCCACGCTCTTCTCTCCCTTATCCACACACCAAGCTCTTACAATTCCAACAGTACATGAACACAGAGAAGCTTATTTTATTGCTTTGTTTTTTGTTTGCTAATTTTTTTTTAAAGATATACTTTAAGTAGCTGCTCCTGGCAGAGAAAGAGAATTGAAGGGGGCTGTTTTTATATTATTTAATAAACACAGGACAGGCAATCAACATCAGAACTGCCAAAGCTTTGTCTGAAAACAAGGAGAAATGGGAGACAAATGAGAGCTGCCAAGGAAGGAATTTGTTCATTTTGAACCTGAGGCACATAAAAAAGTAGCTCAGGGCACCAGGAGGCAAAGACTGCTGGATTTTCACCCAGAAAATCTGGGTTCCAATTTCAGGGCTGGTCTTTGCCACTTGTGTAACCTTAAGTAAACAAATTCCCCTACTGGAGTTCAGTATTCTGATCTTTAGAACAGTGAGGTTAGATCACACAAGGTCTGTTTCTACTCTAAATTCTTGGAAAATATCAAGAACCAATAAGTATGGAAAGGGAAAGGGATGGAGAAAAGGGGGTAGGGATGGGGATGGAGAAAGAGAGAAGGAGAGAGCATGGAGGGAGAAAGGGAGAGAGGGAGGAAGAGGAAAGGAGTGAGAGAAGAAATAGGAGTCATTTTAAGATTAAGAAAGACCACAGTTCAAGTCTTCTTTCATGAATATAATTGATGTACAATTCTTTACTATTCTATACACCTCTCAATACTTGAGAATCTAAAACAGGTGTTGACCTGGTTTAGTAAATGGGATTTCCTTATAGGGTGTTCCCTATTACAATGAATTCATATATATTTGGCATATTTAATTAATTCATTCAAGTTTACAAAGTATTTTCTATACACAAGTCATTCAATTCAGCAACCATATGAAGTAGCTATTGCCTATCATTGAGGAAGGTCAGTAGGTCAGTCAATCAATATTTATTAATCACCTACTCTGTGTCAGGCAATGTGCTAAGCACGAGGAATACACATATGAAAAAGAAAGACACTCTTGGCCTTTATAACTTCATGGGAGAAGGCAACAGTTAAAATATAGGGGAAAAGGGAGGCTGGGGAAAGGGGAATAACAGGGCCTGATGGAACGCCATTGTATGGGAAATGAAGAGAAAACTAGCACCAAAAATGTTGATTTTGGGGGAGGAGATCTTCACTCCTCTATCCTCCATTCAGAGAAACAAATCATACAGGTGAGGTATGAGTGACATTTTAAAAGCTCTTAATAGCTAGATTGTTGGTTCAAATTCAATAAAGGAAATTATAAGGGATAACTGACAATTGAGATTTTTTAAATAAAGTATCTGACTTATAAATATCTCCAAACTTAGATGAAATTGGTACACAGGGAGGAGACTAAGTGCCTTGTCCAAAATACAGCTAAAAACCATTTGAATCTAGGTTCCAATTCAAGTTTTCTTCTTTCCACTACATTATGTACAATCTCTCCAATAAGCCCGCAAGAGTGTTGAGAATGAGTGAGAGCTGTGCAGTCTTGAGGGAATATCCAAGGTCAGGGTCACTTGGTTTGTGCTGGCAAGATCAAAGGATAGCACATGGATTCCAAATGACAATTTATAATGGAATCAATGAGCATTTCTAATTTGTGCCTCTATTTTTAGGGGTTATCACAAGGCTAAAATCTCCACTGTGATCTTATAGCTGACATGCTGAAAAATCAAAACACATCAGCCCATGCCATGAATAATCTCTGTTTAAACAGTAAAGAAAATAACCTTTGATTAGGGCGGCTGGCATTAATTTAGACATCGCGCTTCTGTCAGAGTTTTAGCTTTGCAAGACAGGTTACAGAAGCATCCAACATAGTTCTTTAAATAAAACAAGGAATTCAGCTGAAGCTTTGGTGTGAAATCTTCTCCTTTTAACTGGAAGAAAGAAACAAAATGAAACAAACAGCTGATTTCAGATCCACTGATCATCAGATCACAGTTATTCAGCTTATTTTCAGATTCTCAGATAACATTTCCATGATGATATTACCCATGAAAAGTGGATGGAAGACATTGATGACTGAAAGTATATTGCCATAGAGTGCAAGTTCTTCAAGAACAATGATTGTTTTTCATATTTTGTTTTATTTTTATTTTCTTTGTTTTACTAGCACCTACCACACAGAGGCATTTCATAAAGCCAAGTTGAATTAAACTGAGGGTTTTTTCCTCTGTATTTTATTCATCTACAAAACACTTAAAGTAACTCAAAAATTCAAAGGAATAAATCAGAGCAAGGGAGTTTTCTATTTCCTTTTAAATTAAACAGACTAATTTAACATGGCACAGTAGGAAAAAATAAATCAAAGCACAGCCTTGAACTTGAAGTCAGAAGACTGGTTAAGTGCCAACTCTTATTGCTTCATATCCATATGACTTTGGGCAAGCCCCATTATGTCTTTATGTTTCAATTACCTTATCTGTAAGATAAAGATAAAAATACTTCCACTACTTCCCTTCCAGGGTTGCTAGGAGAAAATTAATGTAAAACTTCTATTGTTATACTAAAAATCCTCCTCCTTCATTTCCATTTTTATCATTACTATTATCTTCATTATCTTCATTACTTCCATCTTCCTCCTCCTCCTTCTTTCTATCCTCTAGCTCTTCTCATTCTTTTTTCTCATTTTCCTTCTTAATATCACATTTTCTTCATTGGAGAATGAAATTCAGAAGAAAATATTCCTAGAGCAATTTGCTATCCTGCTATTATTCTCTTAAAATATTCTCTAGATTTTTGAATAGGCAATAAAATAAGTGGCATGGAGAATTGGTTATATGTCTGAGAAGCTTCCAAGTAGTCATTAAAGCTTCCATCTTATTTGCTAATATGTTTTTTGACTTGGGGACTCAGTTTCAGTTTCATGACATTCATCATATTTATCAGTTATTTGAGCAGCAGAGCCAAGATGGCAGAGCTAGAAGTTGCTTGAGCTTTCCCCAAATTTCTTCAGAAACAACATCAAATTAAGACTTTAAATAAATTCTGCAGTGCCAGAATCCCTCAAAAGGACAGAATAATAATAATAATAATAATAATAAAACATTTCTAGCTTAAGATAACTTAAAACTAAGTCAGGAAAGGACTATCTCACTTGGGCAAAAGGGAAACTAAGCCCAGCACAGCTAAGTGCAATTGGTATCCCAGAAAACCAATGAAGGTTCTGAGCTACAACAGAGATCAGCCACCAATTCCTCTGGATCATAGTTTGGCAGATTAATGGCATAGCAGGTCAGCTGTGAGGCCTTCAGCCAAATGCAGAAGGCAAATAGTGATCTCTGCAATCCAGAGCACCACAGGTGCAACTAGGTCAAGCCTTCCCACAGCAGTGAGCAAGCTACAAGACCTGGCTTGAAAAGCCAATGACAAAGCTCATGGACCCCAGTACAAAAAAAATACTCCTGATATAAAAAAGATACTATGAAGACAGAGAAGATCAAAACACAAAATTAGAAGAAGATAGTACTATCAAAATACCTACATGTGAAACCACAAATAGGAATATTAAATTGGTCTCAAGCCCAAAAAATCCTCTTGGAAGACCTCAAAAAAGATTTTTAAAATGAAATAAAAGAAATTGAAGAAAAAAATCAAAAAACGAAATGAGAGTTATGTGAGAGAATTATGAAAAAAAGAGTCAACACCTTGGAAAAGGAAGCACAAAAAATGAAGAAAACAACTAAAGAAAACAACTTCTTAAAAATTGAATTAGTAAAATGGAAAAAAAAAAGAGGAATAAAAGCCAACTGAAAAGAATAATTCCTTATACATTAAAATTTTTCAAGTAGAATCTAATGACTCTGAAATTCCAAGAATCAGTCAAACAAACTTAAAAGATTGAAAAAAAAACAATAAAATGACTCTTCTGGGAAATAGATCCAGGAGAGATAACAAAAATTATTGAACTACCTGAAGGCCATTATAAAATAAAAAGAATTTGGACAGCATTTTAAAAGAGATTATCAATTAAAACTTCCTTAATATTCTAGAACCAGAGGATAAAATAGTCATCTACCTCCTGAAAAATCCCAAAATGAAAACTCCAAGAATATTATAGCCAAATTCCAAAATTATCAGGTCAAAAAAAAAATATTGCAAGCAACTGGAAAGAAACAGCTCAATTATTAAGAAGTCACATTTAAGATTACACAGGAATTAATAGCTTTCACATTAAAGGATAGGAGGCCTTCGAATATGATATTCCCTCAGGCAAAGGAATAAACAAGAATCAAATATTCAGAAAAATTGAGCATAATCTTTCAAGGGAAAAGATGAATATTCAATGAAATAGGGGACTTCCAAACTTTCCTGATGAAAAAAAAAAACAAAGTTGATTTGTTACTTTGTCCAAAAAGCTAGGAAAATGTGCATACCCTGTGATCCAATAGTGTCTCTATTGAGTCTGTATCCCAAAGAGACCATAAAAAGGGAAAAGGCTCTAGGTGTGCAGAAATGTTTGTAGGAGCTCTTTTTGTAGTGGCAAGGAACTGGAAAATGAGTGTATATCTATCAGTCTGGGAATGGCTGAATAAGTTATGGTATATGAATGTTATGGAATATTATTGTTCTATAAGAAATGATCAGCAGGATGATTTCAGAGAGGCCTGAAGAAACTTACATAAAAAGATGCCAAGTGAACTAAGTTGAACCAAGAGAACAATGTACACAGCAGCAACAACATTTTGTGATGATCATCTATGATTGTCTTGGCTGTTTTCAACAATGAGATAATTCAGGTCAGTTCCAATAGATTCTGATGGCGAGAGCCATCTGCATTCAGAAAGAGGACTATGGGGACTGAATGTGGATTACAACATATTATTTTCTTTTTTTGTTGTTGTTTACTTTATTTATTTTTCTTTCTCATTTCTATCCTTTTTGATATGATTTTGTGCAGCAAGATGAAAAATGTGTAGAAGGATTGCACATGTTTAACTTATACTGGGCCACTTGATGTCTAAGGAAGGAGGTGGGGGAAGGCAGGAAAAAAATTTGAAAAACAAGGTTTAGAAAGGTGAATAGTAAAAACTATATTTGCATGTATTTTGAAAATTGAAAAAAAAAAACTTATTAAAAGACTCAAAAAACCAAAGCTGAACAAAAGATTTGAGTTTCAAACACAAGACTAAAGAGAAGCATATAAAGTAAATAGGAAATTAAAATAGAAACAACAAACATTATTCAATAAAATCAAATCATTTTCATCTCTACATACAAGATTCTTGTAACTCTTGAAAATTAGTAGGTCAGATAAAAGGAATATATATATATATATATATATATATATATATATATATATATATATATATATATATATATATGTATATATATACACACACACACACATATATATATATATACATACATTGAAGATATATGTATAGGATGATTTTGATGTGATATTAACAAATTTAAACAGTGGGGTGGCAGAATAGGGTAAATTACATGATATGGATTAGTATGAAAGATGCCTTAGTATAGGGGAAGAAGGGAGAAGGTGAACATTGTTTCAATCTTACTCTCACCAATTTGGCTCAAAGAGGGGATCACAAATACACTCAGTTGCATTTAGAAATTTATATAGAAGGAGTTGAGGAAAAGGGAAAGAAAAGAATATGGGGGCTGATAGGAGGGAAGACAGAGGGAGGGAGGTGGTCATCATTTAAGAAGATTGGTGGGAAGGAAAAAGTGAAGGGACAAAGTATAAATGGGGGATAGGATGAAGAGAAACACAGTTAATAATTGTAACTGAATGTGAATGGGATAAATTCTCATATAAAACAGAAAAGAATAGCAGACTAGATTAAAAACCAGTATCTTAAAATGTTATTTACAAGAAATACATTTGAAGTAGATACACAGAAGTAAAGACAAAAGATTGAAAGAGAATATATTATGCTTCAGTTGAAGTAAAAAACAAACAAAAAAGCAATCCTGATCTCAGACAAAAGCAAAAATTGATCTAATTAAAAGAGATAAGAAGGGAAAGCATATCTTGCTATGATACCTTGCTAAAAGGTATCATAGACAATGAAATAATATCAATACTAAACATATATACACCAAGTGGTATAGTTTACAAATTTTAGAATACATTAATTTACATTTAAAATACATTAATTAAGTTACAAGAAGAAATAGACTACAAAATTTAGTAGCAGTAGACCTCAACTTCTCCCTGTCAGAACTAGATGGAATCTCACCATAAAATAAACAAGAATGAAGTTAAGGAGGTGAATAAAATTTTAAAAAAGCTATGATAGACCACTGGAGAAAATTGAATGTGGGTAGAAAATAATACATCTTATTCTTTCACCTGCAAAAAACTGACTATATATTAAGGCTCACTAACTTCACAATCGAATGAAGAAAGGCAAAAATCTTAAATGAAATTTTCAGATAATCATGCAATAAAAATTATAAGTAACAAAGGGCCATGGAAAAATAGACTAAAAACCAACTGGAAATCAAGCAATCTACTACTAAATAATGAGCAAATCAAACAACAAAGCATAGAATCAATAAATTATTTCATTAAAGAGAACAACAATAATGAGACAATATACTAAAATTTAGAGGATGAAACTAAAGCAGTTGTTAGGAAAATTATACATCTCTAAATTCTTATATGAATAAAATAGAGAAAGAAGAGATTAGTGATTTGGATGCAACTAAAAAAGCTAGAAAAAGAACAAATTAAAAATCCTAATTAAATACCAAATTAGAAATTGTGAAACTCAAAAGAGAACTTAATAAAATTTTAAGTAAGAAAACAATTGCACTGATAAATAAAACTAATAGTTGGTTTTATGAGGGGAAACAACAACAAAATAGAAAACTTCTGGTTAATTTGATTAAAAAATAAAAGAAAAAAGAAAATCAATTTGCCAGTGTCAAAAATGATGAGTGAATTCACCATCAATGAAAATTAAAGCAAAAATCAGAAACGATTTTGCTCAATTATAAGCCAACTTATCTGACAATCTAAGTGAAAAGGATGAATATTTACAAAAATATTAAAAATCTCCATGTCTAGATGGATTTACAAGTGACCTTTACCAAACATTTAAAGAACAATTAATTCCAATACTATATAGACTATTTTGGAGAAATAGGTGAAGAAGTCCTTCCAAATTCCTTTTATGAGATAAATATGGTAGTGATACCTAGACCAGGAAGAGCCAAAACAGAGAAATAAAATTATAGATCAATCTCCCTAACTGGGGCAAATTTTTTAAATAAAATATTAACAATGAAATTACAACAATTTATCACCAGGATAATACACTATGACAGATAGGCTTTATACCAGGAAGGTAGGACTGGTTCAGTATTAGGAAAACTATCAGGATAATTGAGTATATCTATGATAAAATTACCAAAAACTACATGATTATCTCAATAGATGCAGACAAAAGCTGTTGATAAAATATGACACCCATTTTAGAGACCGTAGAAATAAATGGAGTTTTCCAAATAAGATACTAAATAATATCACGGATAAAACAATGAAGCCCCTTATCACCACTATTATTTAATATTGTACTAGAAATATTAGCTTTGGCAATAAGAGAATAATAAATTGAAAGAGTTAAAATAGTCAACGAAGCAATAAAACCATCAGTCTTTGAAGATAGTATGATGGCATATTTAGATAATTCTAGAGAGTTAACTAAAAAAAAAATTGAAACAACAACTTTAGTAAAGTTGCTGGATATAAAAGGAACCCACATCAACCATCAACATTTCTTTATATGACCAACAAAGCCCAGCAGCAAGAGATAAAAAAAGAAATTCCATTTAAAATAAAATTTGACAATATAAAATATTTGGGAGTTTATCTGCCAAGATAAATCCAGGAACTACATAAACACAAATATAAAATACTTTCCACACAAATAAAGTCAGACTTAAACAATTGGAAAAATATAAATTGCTCATGAGTAGGCTGACCTTAATATTTAAAAAATGACAACTCTCCCTAAATTAATTAATTCAGTATCACACCAATCAAACTAACCAAAAAAGTATAATATTAGAAAAAATAATACCAAAATTCTTCTGGAAGAACAAAAGGTAAATAATATCAAGGAAATTAATTTAAAAAAGTGAAGGAAAGTCCATATTTATATTGGATGTAAAACTATATTTTAAGGCAGCAAGCATCAAAACTATTAGTACTGGCCAAGAAGTAGTGTAGTGAATCATTGGAATAGCTTACACAAAACATAGCAAATGGTTTTAGTAACTGACTCTTTGATAAATTCAAAGATATTAGCTTCTGGAATAAAAACTCACTTTGACAAAAACTGCTTGGAAAAGTAAAAAATACTATGGAAGAAATTAGACATTGACCAACATCTCGCACCCTACATCAAGATAAGTTCAAAATGAATACATTGTTCAGACAAAAAAAAAATGATAACCATAAGCAAATCAAGAGCAAAGAACAGTTTACTTGTCAGATCTATGGAGAAGGAAAGAATAAATGACCAAAAAAGAAATAGAGACTATTATGAAATGAAAGATGGAGAATTTTGATCACATTAAAATTAAAAAAAGTATTTGTACAAACAAAACCAATGCCAACAAAATTAGAAGGAAACAGAAACCTGGGAAACAATTTTTGCAGCTAGTGTTTCAGACAAAGGTCTCATTTCTCAAATACATAGTAACTGAAGTCATTCCCTCAGGGGTAAATAGTCAAAGGATATGAACAGGCAGCTTTCAGAAGAAATTAAAACTAAGTATTGTCATATAATAAAGTTCTAAAAAACTATTGATTAGAGAAATGCATATTAAGACACTTCTAAAGAAGGACCTCATACCTATAAGATTGGATAATATTGCATAAAAGGAAAATGATGAATGTTGGAGATGAGGTAGAAAAATTGGGACATGAATGCATTGTTGGTGGAATTCTGAATTGATCCAGCAATATTATAGGTCTGTATGGAAACTGAAGGACCGCCCATCAAATGGAGAATGGCTGAACAAGCTATGGTATAGGAATGTAATGAAAGATTATTGTGCAATATGAAATGATAAACAGGCAGATTTCAGGGAGAAAAAATGAACTTACATGAACTGATGCTGAGTGAAGTAAGAAGAATCAGAACATGATACACAGTAATGGCAACATTATGCAATGACCAGGTATGATAGACTTAGCTCTTCTCAGTAGTGTAATGATCCAAAACAATTCCAAGGGACTCATAATGGAAAATGCTGACCACATCCAAAGAAAGAATTAGGGAGTCTGAATATAGTCCACAGCATAGCATTTTCTTTTCTTTTCTTTCTCGAGTTTTTTTTCTCTTTTGTTCTGAATCTTCTTTCACAATATGACTAATGTGGAAGTAGCATGATTGAACATTTATAATTTTTATCAGATTTCTTGCTGTCTTGGGAGAGGGAAAGATAGAAAAAATAGTCCTCAAAATCTTAACACAGATGAATGTTGAGAGAATGTAATTAGAAAAATACTACTTAAAAAAGTGATTTGAGCAAAGACATATACAGAAGAAAAGTCTTTTTTTTTTCTTTTTTGCAGGAGAGACAAAGTTGGGATGAAGAACTTATGAAATTGGCAAGAGATCTGAAAAGACATCCAATGGCCAGAGCATAGTTTATTAGCTAAAGACATCAAATTTGATAGTAATAAATATTCTTTCTTGCACTTGGGATCAACAAATTAATTTCATAAGTTCAAGATGAGGACATTATGGCTTCAAAGGAGTTCATTGCCAAAAAGCTTATGCTTTAGTATACTACATACAAGATTAAGATCTGTCAACAGTATGATATGCCAGATATGATAGTTAATATTTTATTAAGAGAGGCACAGTGGAGCAGCTAAGTGGAGAAATGGATAGAACACTGGCTCTGAAGTCAGGAGGATTGAGTTAAAACTGGTCTCAGATATGTACTAGCTGTGTGACCTCAAGCAAGATGTTTAACTTTTATTTCCTCCAAACACATTTTAAAAAGAAAGAGGCACAGTATCTTGGATGATGGAGATAGCAGTACTGTCAAACTCTGCCTTGATTAGAACATATCTAGAATATTCTTTTTAGTTCTGGGAAGCATATTTTAGGAATGAAAAAGAAAAAAATGGTTTATAAAAACATTTGATAAGTCAAAACAAGCAGCATTTCTTAACACCTACTATATTCTAGATACTGTATTAAGCCTTGGAGTAAAAAAGTTTCAAAAAATCAAAAAATAAAACAACAGCAACATAAAATAATCCCTTCTTTCAAGGACATCTTATTCAAAGCGGGCAAGCAGTATGTAAACAACTATGCACAAACAAGTTATATGTAGGATATATCAGAGATGATCAGAGGGAAGGCATTGTCACTGAAGGGTATCAAGAAAGGATTCCTGTAAAAAAGAGTGTTTTACTTGTGAGTTGAAGTAAGTTAGTAAGGCAGAGAGATGAGCAATGAGGAAAGAGCTGATCTAAACAATAAATATAGCCAGTGAAATGCATGGAGTCAGGAGATGGAATGTTTTATTTGAGGGACATAAAGAAGGGCAATGTCACTAGACTTAAGAATGTATGGAGGGGATTCAGGTGTATAAAAATTAGGAAGATGGGGAATAAGGATTTTATTAAGGACATTAAAGTAAAAAAGAGGATTTTTATATTTGATCATGGAGGTAATAAGGAGCCATTGGACTTTGTTGACTTAGGAGTCAATGTGGTCAAATCAATTCGACAGCAGTGTGAAGGATGTGAAAGGGGTTAGGGTTAATAAACTTGAATTTATTGAATAGGAAGGTAGTACAGTAAGACATGTGATCTAGGAAAATCAATTTGACAGCTCAGTGGAGAGTGGATTGGAGTGAGGAGACATTTGAACCAGAGACCAGGCACTTGTGTATTGCATTATTCCGGGTGTGAGGAGATGAGGGTCAACATTGGTTATTGGCAATGTCAGTGGAGAGAAGGTGGCACAGAGAGTTGAAGTTATGAAGGTAGAGATGACAGGAATTGATAATAGAATGGAGCATGGATTTGAAAGAATGATTTGTCAAAGAATACACCTAAGTTTTAATCCTGAGTTATTGGTAGGATGGTTATGTTACTGATTGTAACAGAGAAAAGAAAAAAAGGAAGGGATAAAGAATTCAATTTGGGACAGCTCTAGTTTAAAATGTTTGTGAGATAACCAGTTCAAGATGTCCTATAGATAGTGGCAGATTCAAGATAAGACAAGACAGAGGTTAAGCTTGTATAAGTAGATCTTACAGTCATTAAAGTTATTTTTTAAAAAGAGCATACATGTTGCTATAATTATATTTAATAAAATAGATTGTATAATATGACTTTAATATGTAATATTTAATAATAATATATAATACATGCTAGTATAATTATTATCTAATATAATTAGGTGAATTTCATATGTGGCCCAGTAGATAGTGCTGCATCTGGAATTAAAAAGATTCATCTTCTTGACTTTAAATCTGGACTGTGTGATCCCAAGCAACTCATTTAACTATTTTGCCTTAGTTCTTCATCTGTAGAATTAGCTAGAGGAAGAAATGACAGACCAATTGATTTGCAAACTGAGCATCTTTTCCAAGAAAACCCTAAATGGGATCATAAAGAGTTGAACATTACTAAAAAAAATGTCTCAACAAACAACAGTTTTAAGCTTTGTACTCAAAAGGGTAATGGTTTAATATCAACATGGCGCAATGTTTCCAAAAAGGTGACCTTAATGTACTATTTACATTGATTCACTGTACATGTATATATGTATGTATACATACACATGTATACACATATGTATATATGTGTGTTTATATATAAATATGGAGTTATCTATAAAATACATGAAAAATATATTTGCATTATACATGTGTATACATGTATGAATACGTACATATACACATATAAAATATGTCTACATACATACATATGTATACACATACACACACACACATAGGAAAAGATGGCAAGCTTACCAGATCTGAAGATGATATAAATTTGGAGGGATAGAAAAATTACTGAATAACAAAGGCATGATCCAAAATAATTTTGTTAGTCTAGTTTATTGCACAGAATCCAATATGGCAAAATTCAGTCAAAGTATATATATATAATATGTCCTTTTGGTTAAAAAAAAAAAAAACTTTATCAGTAAAAAATAGGAGAAGCCACAGGCATATAAGTTTGTCCAAAAAACAATTTGGGGTGTGTGTGTGTGTGTGTGTGTGTGTGTGTGTGTGTGTGTGTGAAGACTGTTTGTTCAATGTAAGCTTGTAATGTTACATGGCATTTCACAAAACCTACTATCATCCTGTGCCTTGTTAAGTTTCACTAAAAACACAGAGATTCCAGAAATAAGGATGCAGTAATTCCTCTATTGCCTTCCTTTTTTAGAAGACATCTCAAGCATTGTATTTACTTTTGGGAACCAAGTTGAGAAAGGCTATTGATAAGCTAGAGGCTGTCTAGGAGAGCTCAACCAGTATGAAATAAGATCTTGGGTTTGTCACATAAGAATCATTTCAAGGAATTGGGGATGTTGATCCTGAAGAAAGGGAGACTCAGTAGCATTGATGGTGGAAAGAGAGATAAAAGCTAGTTTCAGGTGTTTGAAAAGCTATCTTGTAGAAAAGGGTTAAGACATGTTCTTTTGGACCCCTTTGAGTAGAACTAAGAACTCCAGGAGAAAGTCATAGAGTAGCAAATTTAGACGGAATGTCAGGAAAAAAACCCAAACCAAATTTTCCTTCAATTGTCAGTGTCCAGAAGTCGTACTGGAGTTGTCTTGACGTGTTTCTCTTTAATGGTGATATTTCAAGCAAAAGCTGGATGATCACTTATTAACTGACTTATAGTTCTATTCTTTTCTGACTATGTTGGGCAAGATAAAATCATATATTTAGAACTGGAAGTAACATCCAGATTCAACTTCCTCATTTTTGCTAATTAAGAAACGAAGGCCCATGAGTGGATGGCCATCAATTGGAGAATGGCTGAATAAGTTTTGGTATATGAAATGGAATACTATTATTTTGTAAAAAACGACAAGCAGGATGATTTTAGAGAGGCCTGGAGAGACTTACATAAACTGATGTTGAGTGAAGTGAGAAGAACCAGGAAATTATTATAGATAGCAACAACAAGACTATGTGATAATCAATTCTGACAGACATAGTTCTCTTCAACATTGAGATGATTCAAACCAGTTCCACTTGTGCAGTGAGTGCACAAGAGAACTACTCAGAGAGTGAACCATAGGAACAATGTGTGGAACACAACATAACATTCTTTCTGTTGTTATTTGCTTGCATTTCTGTTTTTATTTTTCTCAGTTTTTCTTTTTCTTCCTTCTTGCTCTGATTTTTCTAGAGCAACCAGAAATAGAAATACGTATACACATATTGGATCTAACATGCATTTCAACATATTTAATACATATTAGACTACTTGCTATCCAGGGAAGGGGATGGGGGCAAGAAGGGGAAAATCTGCAACAAAAAGTCAATGTTGGAAAAATTACCCATGCATATGCTTTGTAAATAAAAAGCTTTAATTAAAAAAAAAAAAAAGAAAGAAACTGAGGCCCAAACAAGTAGAATGACTTATACAAAGATCATATAAGTAGCACATGACAATCTGCATCTGAACCCAGATTTTCTGGCTCTAGATTGAGCACTTTCCATGTTTCTGTATTGATTAGTGATGGTTCTTCCAGCTCTAAAACTATATCACTCAGGTCCAAGATACATCGTCACATGAGTTTGTCTTGTAAGTCAGTTTCTCTTAACTGTTTTTCTTTGCTTCAAGACAAGGTTTAATGGAGGGTAGAATGGGTGCTCATATTTCAAGAAATGACTATAAGGTAAAAATACTGTAAAACAAAATCTACAAAAAATCTAGGAGAAGAAGAAAAGGTTGTACAATAATAATAATAATGAATATTTTTTAAAAAGATGCTAAACTGACACACACTCAAAGGGTAGTTAGCTTTTTTATTTCACAGAGAATCTTTCACCTTTGAGTGTTTTTTGAATGAATGATTCCTTAGAGAAAACCTGAGCTGTCTTTCTTTTCTGTTTTAAAGCTATTTTTGTTTTAAGAAGAAGAATAACATAGTCACAGTGGGACAATCAGCCAGCACAGCTTAGAGATCTAGGGTCATTAGAGCAAGAAAACTCACCTCTCTTTGTCTCTTCCCACTTTAACTCCAAGTAGCAACAAAGAAAACCTAAGGGATATTGTCTGATTGTCATAGAAAGAACAAGAATGTGACAAGTAATCTAACTGGATGAGGAAGATTCAATGTATACCACAATGGAATTTTCATTAACAATTGGGATTACATGGGATCAGGGCCAGGCCTTTTGTCCCTGAATCTATCCCTTTTAATGGCAGGGCAAAGGGACAGTATTTGATTAGTTAATCTCATGTCAAATCACTTTGAAACCAAAATTTGTTATTGATTCCATGTAGGTGTTTGAAACCAGGATTTCAATAGAAGCAGAGACCTGAGAGTAGAGAAAGCTCAGTAAGGTAATATAATGGATAGAGTATTGAGCCAGGAGGCAGGAAGACTCATCTTCCTGAGTTCAAATCTGATTTCAGATAATTAACAGCTGTGTGACCCTGGGCAAGTCATTTAACTTTGTCTCAATTTCCTCATTTGTAAAATCATTGGGAGAAGGAAATAGCAAAACACTACAATATCTCTGCCAAGAAAACCCCAAATGGGGTGATGGAGAGTGAGACATGATTGAAAATGACTGAAGAACAACAATTAAAATGGCCTGGAGTGGCAAGGACCAGAGAAGAGAAGAAAGGAAACAAATAGAAAAAAAAAAGAAAAGGAAAGAGGTAATCTGATAGGCAAATAATAAGTAGTGGCCTTTATAAACAAAGCTGCCTCAGAATCATAGAATGTTAGAATTTGAACAGGTATTGTACAGCCCCCACTCCAAATCCATCATTTTATACTTTCATAAAATTCATATTTATAGAATGTTAAAGTTGAAAAGGACTTTATAAATCACTTAGATAACATTTTTCATTTAACAAATAAAGAAATTGAAACAAGAAATTGGAATCATGTTGCCCCAAGTTTTTAGGTATGTGTATTTTTTCATAGTACTCAATAAGTAAACTGAGGCTCACACATGGTTGCACTAGTTGCACAAATATTATCAGAGCTTGGACTTGAACCCATATCTCTCTTAGTCTGTCCCAACTACACATAAACATCAAGATTAGGGCAAAAATGGATGAGAACTGGTTGGATGAGAAGCAGATGATTTGGGAGCTTAGCTGTCAGTCTGAAACTTCCAGGGAGAAGATAGACAATTAGGAACTCGAAAGATTATAAT
This sequence comes from Antechinus flavipes, assembly GCF_016432865.1. Lineage (NCBI taxonomy): Eukaryota > Metazoa > Chordata > Mammalia > Dasyuromorphia > Dasyuridae > Antechinus > Antechinus flavipes. The sequence continues at coordinate 234,631,881 of NC_067403.1, forward strand.
TACCAACAAGATAGAACATGATCAAAAAAGAAATTGAGTAATAGAGAACAGAAGTCAGACCCTAAGCCAATAAGATGGTTCACTTTACAAGCATGAAATCATAATAATTTCAGTCAAATAACATCATTGTCATCATCTTCATCATCAATAACAGAAGCAGCAGCAGCAGCAATAACATTAACAACAACAAGACAAATTCCCTATGCTGTCTAAGGAATTTCTCAGATTTGGGGGTTTTAGATATGCAAGATCCAATCTCAACTTGGCCACCTTAGACTCAGAAGATAAAGAAAAATATTTTGATAAAAGAGCAAAGAAAAGTACAGACCACGATTTTTAAAAATAAAACGTCAACCTACCGGGAGACGGGTCTGAATGAAAACAGTGGAGACATTTATGTGAATAATTATCCATTTCTTGTGAAAAATGAAAAATTGTAGTCACCTGACCATAACCACAGAACTAGAAAATGTCAGTCAGGATTTAAACCCAGGATTTCTGACTTCAAAATCTATGATTTTTTTATTACTCCAAGATAATTACTTTGGGTCCAGACCCATCTACTGAATATCAGCTGAGGAACTAGAACACATAAAACTTCCTAGACATATAGAACTCTGAAACTTTCAAGACCACTGAGTTGCCATCTATACAAGATGATTTCCAAGAAATCCAATTCAAATCATCAAACGTTTATTGAATGTGACTCTAAGCCAAGTGGAATACTATGCCCTTGAGATAAAAAGACAAAATGGAAACTGTCACTGTCTCAAAGCATTCACATGCTATTAGGTGATGGAGAGAGAGGGGCAGGGTTTATTCCATATGTATAAGAAAAAAAATGTAAAATATATACAAATTATTTCCAAAAAATAAGAAAGTCCAATTAATTTTTTTTCAAGAGATAAAAAACAATTCAGAAAACTTGATGATTCAGTATATAGAGTGCTGAGTCTAGAATTAGGAAGATGTTGCACTTGTTGTTCAATCAGTCAGTTTGTGTTTCTAACTTCAAGGACCATAGCATGCCAGGCCCTTTTATACTTCAATGTCTCTCAAAGTTTGTCCAACTTCATCTTTGTGATTTTCTAGATATCGTCTATCTATCTCATCTTCTTCTGTCCTCTTTTACTTTTGCTTTTACTCTTTCCTAATAGCAGGACTTTTCATTATGTGACCAAAGTATTTGTTTCAACTTCTGTATTTAAATTTCCAGAGAATAGCCTGAACTAATTTCTTTAAGTATTGACTGATTTGATCACTTTGCTATCCAAGGAACTTTCAAAAGTTCTCCAGCATCACAATTTTCAAGTGTATATTCTGTAGTGTTTTGCGTAGAATTCAATAATCACAGCCATATATTAGTACTGGAGAAAATAGACCTTTGTCATGAAGGTGGTGTTTCTGCTTCTGATTTCCAAATTTCCATCACTTTCTTTCCGAGGAACAAGTGATTTTTAATTTATTTATTTTTCTTAAATGAACAATGGAAAGAATTGAAAGAAAACAATAGAATAGGAAAGACAGAAGATCTCTTCCAGAAAAGTTAGAAGCCATCAAGAGAATGTTTCATGCAGAAATGTATATGATAAAAGACTAAAATGCAGGAACTTGAGAGAAATAGAAGCAATTAAGAAGAAATGTCAAGAATACACACATGAACTATGCAAGAAAGACATCACTGATAATTATAATGAGATGATGTGGCTATTGATCTAGTACCATACATCCTGGAAAATTAAATCAAGTGGGCATTAGGAAGTATTGTTAACAACAAGGTTAATGGAGGTGACAATTCCAGCTGAGCTACTTAAAATCCTAAAAGATGATACTAATAAAGTGGTGTTCTGCTTATCCCAGCAAATTTGGAAAACTCACCAGTTGTCACTGGATTAGAAAAGATCAGTTTATGTCTCCATTCTAAAGAAGGGCAATGTCAAGGAATGTTCAAATTAATGAACAATTGTGATCATTTGACATACAAACAAGGTTATACATAAAAATCTGCAAACTAGATTTCAGCCATATGTGAACCAAAACTTACCAGAAGAACAGGCAAAGTTTTTTAAGGCAGAGAAACTCAGAGACCAAATTGGCAACATTCACTGGATTGCAGAAAAAGCAAGAGAGTTCCAGGGGGAAAATGAACAAACAAATAAAAAGCAATTGCATCATTTAGTATTCTAAAATCTCTGACTATGTGGACCTCAACAAAATGTGACAAGTTCTCAAAGAGATGGTAGTGCCAGATAAATTTTATTTATCTTCTGAGAAATTGTATGTTGGTCAAGAAGCAACAATGAGAACCTAATATGCAACACCACAATTCTTTAAAATTGGAAAAGGAACACAATCAAGCTATGTGATAACCTTATATTTAACTTACATGCAGAGTATATCATGCAAAATGTCAAGCTGGAGGAATCAAAATCCAGAATTAAAGTTTCAGGGAGAAATATCAACTATCTCAGATATAAAAGCAATATCATTCTTTGCATAAAATAAAGAATTAAGAAACTTCTTAATGAGAGTGAACTGAGAAAGTATAAAAACTGACTAAATTTAACAAGAAAAAACAACTGAAACCAAACCGAACAAAAGCCAAAACCCTCCACAACAACCCCCAAAACAACCGGAGAGCTTGGCAATTCATCTTATACCTTCCTGGAAAACAGAGGGAGAAGAAATGGAAGCATTGTCATATTTTATATTCTTGAACTCAAAGATAATATAAGAAGGAAGGAAGAAAAGAAGAAAGGAGGAAGAATGGAAGGAAGGGAAAAAAAAGAAAAATAATACTAATATCTGCCTCACAAGGTTGTTTTGAAGATCAGATGAGAAAATGTATGAAAAGTGGTTTGCAAACTTAAAAGTGATATTTAAATATTGCTTTAATGAGGATGATGTCAAGACTTGTGATTATATCACAGTAGGAAATCCACTGAGGAAATTCCCTCTCCCAATATTAGCAACTATTTGCCATTTCTAGCCTTTGAGATTTTTTTAGGGCGGCTTATATGAAATTCAATTTGATTTGATTTGGGTCTTCTCTTTGAGGTCATCTTTTTATCTACGATGTCAGGCTTTCAGAAAAAAATATTTATCAAATTTGTAATTATTACCATCACTATTGTCATCAATATCATTATAAGAATCCGACTGTGGACAGAGTTCCAGAAAGACACAGAAACCCAAATTTAAGGTGTGACCAATTTCGATATATATTGGTTGCATTATCATGGGCCAATCATTTACATTTTCTTTATTAGATGCAAAGGCAGTTAGGTGGTACATTAGATGAACTACTGGATCTAGAGTAAAACAACAACAACAACAACAACAACCAACAACAACAACAACAAAACTTCTTTCTGTGTTCAAATGTGACCTCAGACATTTGTGTGACAAGTCATATAATTCTGTTTACCTTAGTTTCTCATTTATAAAATGAATTGAAGAAGGAAATGGCAAACTATTCCAATATCTTTGCCAAGAAAATATCAAATGGGGTTATAAATAATTAAACATGAATAAAATAAAATAACTAGACAACAATAAAATTAGAAGCATATCTCTAAGATTATAAATTCCAGAGAAATCGTTGACCTAGAATGATTGAAGAAGTTTGTTTACCTGATACCTTTATGTATCAGTGAAATTACAAATATAGTACTATCACTGTTGTGGTTGTTTCCATCATATCTCCATTGAGAAGGTGTATTACCTATTAAGGAACAAAGACTGTTAGATTTTATACTGCCTAACAGCTTCAGCTGCATAGCATCATGGGCTAGTGAATATTTCATAATTTCAATCATCTGATATCATTCTTTAGACAGAGATATCGTTGGAATTATAAGGTTCTATCTAGCTGCAAACATCTGCAGGCACTGTTATGAAATGGCCCCAAAAGGGTACTCACCTGAAATACTGTGGTGATGACATACTTTGTCATTCTAAGGCTACTTTCCATTTACTAATAGGTATGCAGGATAATGCCCTCTGGCTAATTTTGGCAGAATGCTTACTCTTTGAGTGCCTCTGATAATTGGTAGTGTTGATAGGAACAGTCAACATTCTATATTATAGGTTCCAGTGAGTGCATCAGACATTGATTGCTTCCTCTGTTGACTCATTCTGTTTGCCCAGTAATGAGATCAGAATGAAACTAACAAAAATATTCATCTCATAAAACCCAAAGATAGAGAGTCCCTTTTAGTCTACCTGAGGATATTCAACCTTGGTGGGTGTCACCTTTCCCCTCATGTGTTCTCAGGTACTCTCAGGAGTAAGTAAATTTACATAATTCCTACTCATTTATTCCTTATAGTAGTGAACAGACTTATTGACTTTTTCCTGAACATGACATTTTGCCCTTTCCCCAATATCTGAAATGTATTTCCTGCTTATTTTCATGCAACAGAATCCTTCCCTTCCTTTGGAACATGTATCACTTGCTACTTCCAACAGTTAGTCTATCAGTAAGTATTTATTAAGCTCTTATAATATGTCCAGCCCTGTACTAAGTTCTAGAGATATACAGAAAAACAAAATCATTGTCCATATCACCAAGAAGCTCATTCTAATGGGGAGACAACATGGAAATAACTATATTCATATAAGATTTAGACAGTGTAAATGGAAGTTTTCAGAGATCATTGAACCATTCAGCCAGTTTGCAAACATTTATTAAGTATTCACTATATCTTTATGTTAAGTATTGGGAATACAAATAAGTGCAAAGAAATATTACTATCCCTGCTTTCAAAAAAGAATTTTCATTCTAATAGGGGAAAACAGCATATAAAACGAAGCTGAAAACTGAAGAGGGATGGGTAATATGTTGAAGGCCATGTTGGCGAAAGAAGGTCAGATTAGAGCCATGAAGGAGTGAGTCTGACTGGCTTGGTTACTTTTCCTTAAAATGGAGATTTTGTGAAGAATCATCCAATTGAAAAAAGGGGCAACAAGGATGGAGTGATCTTCCAGGGTGAGGAAGTCATAATGGAAGCATGAAATCCCAAGTGGAAAGCTACTATGAAGCTAGCAGTGACCTTAGAGGCAATATAACCCAATTATCTCATTTTATAGATGAGAATACACAGAAAACACATAGAGGTTAAATGACTTTTTCAGAGTCGAACAGACTTAATATCTGAAGAGAGAATGAAACTAGTTTTCCTTATCACAAACTCAGTATTCTATTAACTACGTTAATGGTTCTCTTTCTCTTTTTATATCACTTTATATATACTTATCTATACAAACTTAGCCTCTTTATTTCCTTAAACTAACCAGGTACACTAAGCCTTTATTCTTCCATTAGAATCATCGATATAAAATCAATGCAATTAATTTCAAACTCAATAATACTCAAAGTTCAATGTTACTTTTAAAAACTAAGATAAACTAAAGCACAAAATTCTGAGCACATTCAATTTACTGGTCAGGTTAAGAAATACCAATAAAGAGGATTTCTTGACTTTTCAGTCAGTCAAAAAACAGCAAGATAGGTATTACTGGCCTTTATAAAGCTTTGGGAAATACAAGAGAACAAAGAAAAGGAAGGATCACAAATAAAAGATAATATAATTGATTACAGAGGCTGAAATATATATGGATGATAGATAATGAATATGATTGGATGGAAGTCAGGATTTCAGACTAGCAGCCATCCATCCTTCCATCTTGTTATTTTGGAGCTTTCACTGGAGGTATCCACCTGCATGGCCAGTTAGTGTTACAACTAGAATAGATCAGACTTCCTTGAAGGACAGTTACTGTTGCAGAGATACAGACTTTCTACCATCCACATGCTTCTTGCAAGGTTTGTTACTGAGATAACATGTTTCCCTTAATTGCACATGGGCAGTAGGATGTGCAGATATAATACTTTCCTTTCTTTGAATTAATGTGAATTATGGGCCAACTCAGCTCAGAGAGAAAAACTGAATTTCTGAACTTAGAAACATGGTTTAGACAGCTATAAAATAGAACCAATTACAGAATGGAATAAAATACAAAATATTAAATCAACATTTGATTTCTTTAAATGGTCATGATCCAAAATCTGGATGTCAAACTTGCCATATAGCAACAACAGCAACAACAAGAACCACATCAACAATTATCTTTCCAAAGTAAAAGTAATTAAGATAAAAATGACCTCAGTTTTGACTGAGTCAGAAGTAGTCATATCCAAAGGCAAATAAATATGATTGTTAGAACAGCATGGTAAAATATCCCAATTGGATATTCTGAAGGACTCTGCCCAGTGGGAACTTCCAAAACTGGAGATCAACAGAAGAGAGAAAAAAAGAAAATAGAATGAAATTATGTTGGCTTCATCAACATGTCGCCTTTAGCTGATATAACTGAATCTCTGCCAAAAAGTACTTGGCAGTTAAAGTTTTAGCACCAGTTTTTCTTTTTCTTTTTCTTTTTCTTTTTTAATGTGTGTGCTACAATTCTTCTAGTCATTTGACATTTACTAAAAACCTACTATGTCCACTCTTGTTACTATGGGTGAAAGGAAAATGAAACAATTGTGTATTTAGAAAACATAGACACAATTAGGTATGATATGTGTTAAAATTTGGAACAGACCATTGAGAACATTTAGTCCAGTTCAAAGATGAAAAGAGGGTTGATCAAAATGACCTCAAAGGTCATTTCTAATTTTGAGAGTGTATAGATATTAAGAATGTGTATGTGTGTGTATATAGGCAAACAGATGGATAGATAGACAAATGAATAGATAGAGAGAAGGTAGATAGAAAGAAGATAGATAATAGCTTCTAGTACACTGATTTCTCCATTTGTGACATGGCTTCATTAAAAAAAAAACCAACAACCCCCACTTTACTTTATTTTCTGTCTTCATGCATATTCTTATACTTTTCTTTTTTCCCCACATATGTATTTTATTTTTTTACATGTATATTAAGTTTTAAAATATATATTTTCTTATGAATTATGTCGGGAGAGAAAAATCAGAGCACAAGGGAAAAATCACAATGGAAGAAAAAAAACAGAAAAAAGTGAACATAGCATGTGTTGATTTACAATCAAGCTCAATAATTCTCTTTCTGGATGCAGATGGTGTTTTCTACCCAAAGTTTATTGGGATTGTCTTCATGCTTTTCAAATCATCAAAGTTTTCATTGGGAATAGATAATGAAAATTTAAAAAATTGACAGTTATATTCAGTTAGAATGCAGAATGTTAAGTTACTTTGGAGAAGACACAACTAGGTATCTTTATTAATTTACCTGTTGCCTGCAGATATTGGCTATGATGTAGTGTGAAATATTATAATTGATGATTTTGAATCTTTTTCCCTAGACAGATAAAGAAATCAATATTAGCTGCTTATTTTTGATTCTAGGTGGAATGTGTGTTTAATGAGAAATACTGAAGATGTTGGACACCAGATACATTTATCCTCTCTCTGCTACTTTGCTAAGGACTTTGCTAAGGAGCTTTAAGGATGAAGATTGCTTTGTAACTGAAACTTTTCCTCCAAAATGCTATTAGATTATCTCATAGTGCATTTGTAAAGAAAAATATGCCTAACTTTTATAGCTTACATTTATATTGTACTTAGAAGTTTACAAAGCACTTTTTGACTTCATAAAAATCTGAAATATAATAATAATAGCTGAAATTTATATGCTGTGTTAACATTTACAAAGCACTTTTTCTTTCAATTCAATGAGGTATGTAGTGTATGAATTGTTATCACTGGTTTATAGATGAGTAAATTGAGCCTAAGGGAGCTCAAAATACTTGGCAAAGAATACATAGATCCAGAACAATAATTAGGGTGAGGGAAGTGATTCTTTGTCCCAGAATGTCAAAATTTACAGTGCTGTAGGTACCTACACTCCTTCATAAATTGTGGTATAAAAGAAAGAGCAGTGAATTTGGAGTCAGAATCTGTGAATTTGCAATGAGGATGCAAACTGGTCCATTTATAATGTGCGATCTTGGACAAGTCATATCCCCTGTAGGGTTCTAATTTTTGAGACCCATCAAAAATGATGGGGCATGAATTTAAAGTCATACCAGAGCACCTGTTTCTTTTTAAGTTTTTGTCTTTCTAAATTACAACCTACATAATTTGGGTAAGCTGCTTTATTTTGGGGGACTTCATATTCTTTCTCAGTCTCAGCCCAAATCCCACTTTCTGCAAAAAGTCTTTACTAATCCACCTTAATACTGGTGCCTTCCCTCTCTTGATTATCCTCAATTTATCTTGCATATATCTTATTTCTATACAGTTGTTTGCATGGTATTTTCCCATTTGATTACATGTTTCTTAAGAGCAGGGTATGTCTTTTTAATTTTTATTCTTGGTTCTTAGTATAATATCTGGCATATAATAGTTGCTTAATAAATAGTTGTTGATTGATTCATGAAAAGGTTGAAATAAATGATCTCTAAGGTGTTTTCTAAGTCTAAATCTATAAACATTTGAAATGAACTGAACATCTCGAGTAGTTGATAAGAATACTTATTTAAAACAGGAAGCTGTCCAATGATGTATGGTAAAACTGGAACAGACCATTGAGATCATTTAGTCCAGTTCAAAGATGAAAAGAGGGTTGATCAAAATGACTTCAAAGGTCATTTCCAGTTTTGAGAGTGTAGAGATACTAGGAGTGTAGATATAGGAGTACTAGAATACTAGTAGAGATACTAGTATGTTTGTGTGTATACATTCTGAGAGAATGTCCTCTTGCTATAGCAAGAGCAGAGATTTACCCATGAGAGATGCAATGTCCTAAGGTCTCTGTGTTCCTTTTAGGGAGTTCTATGTCTTGAATTTCATTGTCTTTTCTACTTTTTCCATTTAATTAAATGTGTCATTAAAACTCATTTCAGTGTCCCTTTCATGCTGCTGATTCTGAGCACAGAAAATTCTTGTTGTGGCTTTGCAAAATAGTAAATGGTAAAAATAGAACAAATTCCAGTTCCTTTCTTTCTAATGTATCCACTCTTGTCATCACACCTGCCACTCTTTCCCAGGATAAATTGAGCAAAAACACAAGTTAACAGATTTAAGGACACAAAACTAATTGAAAGTTTCCACTTCCCATACATGGAGCCATATCTAAGCTCTCTCATGATGATGTCTCAGTTTATCATAAGAGCCTACCCATTCCTTTCCCTATTTACTCTTGAGATCATTCAGTTACTTTGATGAATTATTGGGCGGGGAGGGGGGAGAGAAAATCTCCCTTAATTTCTCAACTTTTCATTGCTAAACTTGTTTTTCAGGAATATAATGTGCACTGGAGCTCTTTGTAACTCATCAGTTTAATGAGTATCAGCTGCTTGTTTTATAGAAATTCTTCATCTTCTACCAAAAGGAGAATAAATACCATAGATTATAAGGGGAAAAAAGGTTGGGCTAAGGAAATTGGGGTATGGAATATTGCACATAATGGAGGATATGGATGATGTGCTGATTAGTTTTGCAGGTTTTTTTCTCTATCATCATTTGTTGATGGCCAAGTTATGATATTGTCTTTGTGAATGCTCAATATTAAATGTGTTGCTGTAGAGTCCTTTCAGTTGAATTTGATTCTCTGTGATGCTATTTGGGGCTTTATTGCCAAAGATATTGGAATGGTTTGCCATTTCCTTTAACAGCTCATTTTACAGATGGAGAAACTGAGGCAAACAGGATGAAATGGCCTGCCTAGGATTACACAGATAGAGTTTTAGATTGGTTTTGAACTTATGAAAAGCACTCTGTTTACTGTGACATCTAGCTGTCTTCATTTAAAAGTAAATTGTCACAAAATTCAGTTGATTATATCTATGTTCAAGGTATTTTTAAATAAAACATTTAAAATGTTAAAATAAACCAAATCAATAGGAAAATTAATTAGAATAACCATATCCAAGCACTCCCATTCTACCCCACAGGATTGTTGTTAGGATCAAAGGAGATAATATTTATAAAGCATTCAGCAGAATGCTTGTCATATAACAGGTACTCTATAAATGATTATTCTCTTTCCTCATTCTCCATTGTTGGTCCTAGGGTTCTGTTCTGGTTCTTTTTTATTGTTTTCATTCTTTTTTCATTTATTTGTTTGTTTATTTTTTCAAAAGTATGAAGGGATGCCCTAGCTCATAGTGTCAGCTGAGCTTGAGAATAAAAGTACCCAATGGAGAAGATTCTGAAAATGACTAGTAAAGGCTGAGAAACTGAGTCCAGCAGGTAAATAAGGAATAAGGGTAAATAAGTATTGGGAGTATGGCTCCATAGACTGTGCTAAACACACAATGGCTATTACCCAAGGAATATAATGGCTAAGTCACAAGTATGTTCCAGTATATGATAAGAAAAGTTCTTAATTTTAGTCGTGTTTTCAAACTTGGCCATTCATTTTTCCTTCTGTACCCCTCACACATGCTGAAGTGAGAAAAGAGACATAGAGGGGTAAAGATAAATTAATGCTGCTGGCAAAATTATTATAATCTACTTAAATTATTTTTATTATTTACATGAGTTTCCTAGGTTATAAAAGTATATTGATAAATCCTATAGCTATTAACTATGGATTTCCAATTCTTTAATTTTCAAAAGTTCTATTAAGTGGAAAAAGCCTGGCAATAAAAAAAATAGATGATTTTCTGGGTGGATAAAATTATCACTAAAATGTACCTTTTACCGCTGACTTTAGTATCACATTGTCAACCATATCCCATTAGAGTCCTTATGAATACTTTCAATTACATTCAACATTCATCTTTGTAAGATTTTGAGCTCCAAATCTTTCTTCCTTTCTCCTTTTTTTCCACCCTCTCCAAAATAGCAAGCAATCTGATATAGGTTATACACGTAGAGTCATATTAAACACATTTTCACATTAATCATGTTATAAAAGAAGATTCAGAACAAAAGGGAAAAACCATAAAAAGTAAAAAGAGAAAAAAAGTGACAATAGCATGCTTCGATCTGCATTCAGACTTTCTTTGAACTGCATTCGCTTCTCTTTCTGGATGTGGTCAGCATTTTCCATCATGAATCCCTTAGAATTGTCATAACATATTTGTGGTGCACTTTTGCCCTTGAGAGGCAATGTGTCACTGAGTTTAGTGAGCCAGCCTTAAAAAAAAGGAAGACTTGGGTTCAAGTCTCACCTTTGATGTGAATGGATTGGGTGGGTGACTAAGCTAATAACACAATCTCTCTGTGGTATAAATAATTATGTAAGTTGTATCTAAGGCACCCGTAGAGGGAGCTTTCTCGTTAGGAAGATGTCATATGAAAGAAATCACAATTGCATGTATATACTATGATGACCAGTAATTGGGCTAAATGCTAGGAATATAAAACAAAGCAAAAATAATCCTTGCCCTCAAAGAGCTTCCATTGTAAAAAAAATAAATAAATAAAATAAAAGGACACACCATGTAAATAATATGTACAAATAAGATAGAGAGCAAATGTAAGGTCATCTCAGAAGAGAAGGAATGAACAGTTTGGGGATGAAGCGGATAGCCATAGAGCTTAAGAATTAGCAACACCTGAGTTCAAAACCCTATCGCTGAATTGGTTATTATGATCTTGGGCAAGTCACTTGACCTTGTATGCTTCAGTTTTCTCATCTGTAAAATGGAGATGACAATAAAATGTGCTTTGAAGGATTATAATAAAGATCAAAAGAAATAATAAAAGTAATCTAATTTATAAATCTTAAGATTATAAAAATATTATTTTAATGTTTTAATAAACATGAACAAATATAAATAAGTTGGTTTTAATAAATATAAATAAACATAATCCAGACACTAAAGGAAGTTCCACTATCATATACATAAGGAAATCACTGATGTGAGTATTCATTTCAACAGAACAGACAGCAATCCTCCACACTTTTTTGTCCTATGTGACTAATGTCCCTTTCTCTTCACAAATTCCCCAGAAGAATTCCACTCAATGTTCTAGAGATTTACTTCAGTCTTTTTATATTGGATGACTTTCTATGGGACACATGGGCAGTCTCATGTTTTTCCATTGCTATCCTTAAGGTACAGAATTGTCTTTTTTATTTTCTGTTCCCATATATCTCTAAATTTACATCCTTTGCTCCAATTCTATGATATTATTCTTTATTGTTAATGCATTAAGAGCTGCTCCTTCTTATCATAGTGCTTCTCCATGACCCTTTGAGTATAATAGTTCAACTTCCATTCTTCATAAACTGTTTGCCCCAACAATCATTATAAAATAAATCATGACAATACACTTGGTTTTTCCATTTCTCTTTTTCCATTTGAAAGATTATAGAATTGCGAGACCCAATTTGATTGGTTGTTGTCTTATGAAGCTAGGAAATCAGTGGGGCCGCCAGAGACAAGTATCCTTTTCTTTAAATTAACAAAATCCTCACAGAAGGTCATACCATAATTTTACAGATTCTGCCTACACAACTCACCTCTTTTGTTTGTTTCTCTGGTGGCTCCCAATCCACTGTCATTAACTAAAGTGCCACTGTTTCTTACAGCTCATGGAGTGGATCCATTTTACAGAGATAATGATAAATCATCTAAAAGTCCAGGTTTATTGGAAACGACTGCAATACATTACAGGGCAGCAGTCAGTTCAATGGTTGGTTTACCAAGCAGTGGGGTGGAATTAAAAATGCATTAAAATTTATATAAAAGAAAGCAAATAGCAGTGAGTGTATATTGGTTTTGACATAGGGAAATGAGCCATTATGTCTCTTTATGTGGCTAATAAAATAAATCCTCCAAAGTGAGAGAAATACTTTAGTTTGGAAAGATAGAAAATACATAGTAGAAAGAATACTGGCTCTAGATTTAGTGGGTCCAGGTTCAAATTCTCCCACTATTCTGTGGGACTTGGAGTCAATAACTCAATATTTCTGAGCCTTGGTTTCCTCATTCTTAAAATAATGAAGTTAGATCATACAGTCTCTGATTCTTTTTCAGCTTTAAATTCAGGATCTTATGAAACTGAAATGAGAACATTTAATGAACTTCTTGTACACGTTAACAACCTACTTCCCCAGAGCTGGAAGGAATGCTAGATCTTATTAAGTCTAAGTCTCTTATTTTAGATATGAAGAAATGGAGACTTCCTGAAAGGTTAAATGACTTGCCCAAAGTCATCCTAATTGTATATATCAGAACTGAGACTTTTCTTTCCTTTTCTCTTTTTCTCTTTTTTCCTTCTCTCTCCACTCCTCTCTTTTTCTCTCCTTTTTCCCCTTTTCTTTCATTCTTTTTGTTTTGTTTTGTTTTGGGAGAGGAAATAGAGGTTAAGTGTCTTATCTAGGATCACACAGCTAGTAACTGTCAAGTGTCTGAGGCTGGACACTGTGGTCCTCTTGACGCCAGGATCAGGGCTATCTCCACTGAACCATCTATTTGTCCTCAGAGCCGAAAATTTTCTAATATGAGTGCTCTGATTGGAAACCCATTGTTCTTCTCTTTGGTATACATTCAGAAAAAAGTACACAGCATAGGACTCCTTCCTTAGGATTAACAAGAATCCCTCTTTTTTCTATTAACTGTTTTTTTATCTTTTAACTGACAGAAAAGCAAAGAAATCTGCCATCTCAAAGAAAGCAGAGAAATCTCAAAGTGTATTACAAGTTCCTTACATGCAATTTTTTTTTCATTTATCTTCTACTGTGAGGACCACTCCCCTTCCTAGTTCTTTGGGACTAAGTTTAAACAGAAATAATAAGACATTGTGACAGATAGGTATCCCAGTAGACAGATTGGAGTCAGAGGGATCTGAGTTTAAATCTGGCCTCAGACCTTTGTCACTTATTAGCTATGTGACATTTAGCAAGTCACTTAAGCCCTAAAGCCATGCGAGGAAGTAGAAGAAGAATAAGAAGGAGGAGGAGGAGAAAGAATACGAAGGGGAGGAGGAGCATAAAGACAAGGACCAGGAGGATGAAGAGGAGAAAGATCAAGGAATCATTGTTTGACAATAAGTGTTCCTAGGGTGGCAATTCAATCATACTTTTGCCCTGGTATCACAGAGTGTCAAAACTGGAAGGGAGAAGAGAGACTATGAAGTTCAGTTTCCTCATTTTATTAATAAGAAGGTAGTAACTGATTGCCCAAGGCTACACAAAGAATTGACACTAGAATTAAGTCTTGGCCAACATCAGAGATTAATGTCTACATCTCTATGTTGAGGTCATTAGTATGGGGATGATGAGAACAGGACATTGATCATATCCTCATATGATTATGAATAGTAAGGTGAGGGTCTCCCACAGGGGCCAAGAAGCTGAAACTCAGAGTCCATCTAGGTTATTCCTAAAGAAGATTCATATTTGTATTTGTGCCCAAACGAGAGACTTATGATCTCCAGAAAGTGCCAAATGTTTGGAATCAACTTTCAGAGGGCTGAACTTTGCTGGAATCACAGGATACCCCAGCCTGTTCATAGACTCAGTCCCTTACCCAGACCAGCAGTATGGGGTTTTCCAAAGCTACCAGAAGTCCCCATGAACTCAGCTTCCAGTCTTAGCTAAGGCAGCAGCATGAGGTTGCCAAGAGCAAATTGTTCATATAGTAGATAAATGAATGATAATGATAAAAATGATAGCAGCAATAATAATCAGTTATTACAGTAAGTATGTTTAAGACCCAAGCTAAAGAGAAAAATAATTCAAAACATTTATAAGCAAAGCCTCTAAGAAAAATACAAAATCAATTAGAATTCTTAGAAGGAAAGAGGTATTTTAGTGTTAAAATTATATTACAAATAAAATGAAAGTGATAAACATAAGAATTGGAAAATAAATTAATCTATTAACAAGAAACTTGATACTTCAGATCTTAGAATAAGAGCACAAAAGCTTTGCCAGGTAATGAACACCCTGAAAATTAGAATGGAAAAAAAGACACAATGACCCTTTGAGACAAAAAGATATTAAAATCAAATCAAATGATTAGAAAAAAGAAAATGTGTTGTAGCATTTGTCAAAAAACTATTGATAGAGAAAAAAAACATGAAGCAGAGATATTTTAAGACTATTGGATTACCTAAAAGCCATGACCAAAACAAGAATATGAATATTTTAAGAAATCATGTAAGAACCCTTCAGGGGACTCTTAGAACCAGATAACAAAGTAAATAAAGAGAAAAAAAAATCCAGCATTCAGCTCCTGAAAGAAACACCAAAAATGAGCACACTCAGGGACATCATATCAGAAATCCAGAGCATCTAGGTCAAAAAACAAATATTACAAAGCTTCCAATAAGAAAGTCTTCAAGGACCAAGACAGCACGGACAAGGTCATTTATAATTCAGCTGCCACCATTAAGGACAGGAGAGTATGGAACACAATATCCAAGAAGTGAAAAAATAAAGGCTTATATCCAAGAATGATTTATTTAAGAAAACTGGCTTTAATCCTATGGGGAAAAAAGAATAATCCTTTAATGAAATAGAGGATTTTCAACATTCCTAAGAAAAACACTGGAACTAAATGAAATGCTAAAATATAAATAAAGGACTAAAAACCAAAGATATCAGTATAAGTAATAAGAAAGACTTTATAAAGCTAAAGGAATGCATTCTATTGGAGATCATTGGTGATACAAGCAAGCCTTAATAAGCCATGTCAGCAAAATTCATAAAATAGGTCAAATTAGATGGCGGTTCGGAGTATGATTTGTTACACTTTTATGCTTTTTTTTTTTCAGTTGAGGCAATTGGGATTAAATGACTTGTTCAGGATCACACAACTAGTAAATGTTAAGTGTCCGAGGCCAGATTTGAAATCGGGTCCTCCTGACTTCAAGCCCAGTGCTCTATCTGGCCATTTAGCTGTCCCTTATTTTTATGATCTTCAAAAAATAAAGGAAAGGGAGAGGCAAAAAGAATACTCTAAAAGACAAATGCGGGGAGACTCTTAATCTTATAGAATCATTGGATGCAAACAGAAGTCTATGAAAGGAGGGTACTGGGTGTTCAATGTTACTTTCATCTGAACTTGTCAGAGTTTAGGTTATACCCACTCACACACCCACACAGGAGTTTGCTGTAGAAAATCAGGGAAATAGAAAGAAACACAGAGGAAAGTAGATAATATAAGGCTATGAGGGAAGACAGGCCTCAGGAGGGAACATCCCAAGAGGGATAAGTCATAAACAAAACAATCTCCAAGTACAGAGTAGTAAGACTCATGAAAAAAGATTTAAAAAGGAAAAAAAATGAAGTAATAAAAGCCTATGATTAGGGTCTAGCTGAAGGGAAGAGGAGAGGGGCAAGGAATTAGGAGCTCCATTAAATTTGGAGCAGAAGGGATAAGTACAACCACAATCCTCTTTTTCAAAGTAGAATAGGAAAGGGGCCTGTGGAGTAGGGAAAATACACAAGAATAAGATGAAGGAAAATACAATTAAAAAAAATAGTTTTGTTGCCAAGTGAAGTGAGCAGGAAATCATTGTACATGTCAACAGAAAGATTATGCAATGATCAACTTTGATGGACATGAATGTTTTCAACAATGAGGTGCCAGTTGCATGCCAGTTGCAATGGTCTTGTAATGAAGAAAGTCATCTGTAATGAAGAAAGTCAAATGCACCCAAAGAGAGGACTGTGGGAACTGAGTGTAGTTTACAACAGAGTATTTTTACTCTTTTTGTTGTTGTCTGCTTGCATTTTGTTTTTTCTCATTTTTTTCCCTTTTTGATCTGATTTTCTTCTTGTGTAGCATGATAATTATGGAAATATGTATAGAAGAATTGCACATGTTTAACATATATTGGATTACTTGCTATCTAGGGGAAGGGGTGGAAGGAAGGGAGGGAAAAATTTTGAAATACATTGTTTTGCAAGGATGAATGTTGAAAATTATCCATGTATATGCTTTGAAAATACAAAGCTTTAATAAAAAAAATTTTGCACAAACAAATCCATTGATACTAAGATTATAAAAGAAAACAAATCTGAAGATGAAAAATTTTATAACAAGTTTCTCTGATCAAAGACTCATTTCCAAGGTATAGAAGGGACTAATCCATACATATAAAAATAAGAACCTTTTTAAATCAATAAATAGTTAAAGGATATAAGCAAACAGTTTTTAATGGAGGACATTCAAGCTTTCTATAGCCAGATTGAAAAATAAATGCCCAGAATCACTAATAATTAGAGGCATGAAAATAAAATTAACTCTGAAGTTCCATATCATAACTATCAGATTGTTAAAATTTATTAAAAGGAAATGATAAAATTGAGGAATGGCTGAGCAAGTTGTGGTATATGGTTATGATGGAACACTACTGTGCTATAAGAAATGATGAGCTTGTTGATTTTTAGAAAAACACAGATAGACTTGTATGAAATAATGAAGAGTGAAAGGGGCAGAACCAAGAGAAAGTGTTGTAAAATAACAGCAATATTATTTTAAGAGCAACTTTGAGTGACTAAGTCATTCAGACAAAAGCTTCTTAAACTGTGGGTTACGACCACAGATGGGGTTGCATAGATGAATGTGGCAACAGTAAAATGTTTATGAATTTAACAACCAAAATTAATTCAAAATCAAATTCATAATGAATCTAAGGTGTTTCTGGAAGTACTTGTCCATCTTGCATTTTGCAACTTCACTGTAGCCTGAGTTCTGAACATACATGTGCATTTTGCACTGCACATACATGAACACTGTCAGAAATATGCCTGCTTAGATTCCAGACAAGGTCGGGTAAATTTTTTTTCAGGGGAAAATGGGTCAGGAATAGAAAAAGATTCAGAAGCCCTTATAAAGACTATAATAAATGCCCAAATTAATTACAAAGGACACATGAAGGAAAATGTGATCTGCATCTAGAGAGACAACTATAAATAGATGTATAGAGAGTGTACATATGTTTCATATATGTGTGTATGTATAAAAATAGCCATAAGGTAGAAAAGAAAATAATAAAAAAGTAACATGATAGTTTTCTCATATATTTAAATAATTGATTTGTAGTTTCATGTGCAATAGTTTTTAAAAATTCTTTTGTGCTATGAAAATGCTTGTTTTACTTTATAATTTAACATTTTTTTAATTACAAAAAGACTGCAAAAAAGGAGACAGATTGATGCATTGTTAGTAGAGCCATTACTCAGAATAGTCGTTCAAGATAGGAATTTAAAATGAGGTCCACACTTATTAAATTGTGCATAACTTTTGCCCCAGCAATACTACTCCTAAATCTATATCCCAAAGAGATCAAAGAAAGAATTCATGTACATATATTTTATGTACAATTCATTTTTGTGATGACATAGAATAAAAATGAAGAGGAACCCACACTATTTTTTTCAAATGTGTGTGCAAGATTGCAAGCAAGGATGAAATAAAATAATGGTAAATGATTGAAAAAATAAAAAGATTCAACATTGCCTTGTAATGGACCATAGACTTTGACAGTGGAACAGACAAGGTTCAAAATCTGCCTCAAGACATTTACTAGCTTTGCAACCCTGGCTTTTTAACTTTTTCCTCTATTCCACTTTCCTTATCCATAAAAAAGGAGCAGTGGAATGAATGTGTTTTAATTCCCTTCAAGATCAAACTATTTTCAATTCTGATTTGTGATTTCAGTGATGTAGGTGCCTCCCAACATGAATCCCATCTCATGCTGTAACTTAATAGGCAGCTTCGTGAGTTGTTGTGCTAAAGAAAAATGCTCTGACTTCTCTGAACATAGCTTGGCTGCCCTTCAGATACCAGATGCAAAGCTTATCACTAGCCTTGATGCCAAATGGAAAGGTCTCTGAGAGCTTCCTCTCTGATGTCATGGCCTTTGAGAACATGAGGTCGGCTTTTGAAGCATCCAAAGATAATAATATAGTTTTAGATGTGGAAGAAAAGTTCAAGATCATCTACCTTTCCCTTACCCCCATTTTGGCAATGATAATATGTTCTCTAGAGAGAGAGAAGCAATACCCAAAGTCACATAAGTTGTATATATTGTTATTGAGCCAGGGTTCAAACACAACTCCTCTAGGAGAATATTAGTGGAATAAATTAAAAGAATTATCAAATAATTTCAAACATTGATTCTAATGTTGTTGGGGAGGAAAAAAAAAACACAGTGCCTGTTAGTCAATAAAGTTTTAGATTCATTTAACTCTGTTGTTGGGACAACCAGGTGATGTAGTAGATAAGAGTGTTAGATTTGGATCAGGAAGACTTATCTTCCTGAGTTCAAATCCAGCTCTAGATACTTCACTTATAGTAACCTTAGGCAAGTCACTTTACTCTGTTTGCCTCAGTTCCCTCATCTGTAAAATGATTTGGAGAAGAACTACAAGAAAACCCCAACTGGAGTCATGGAAATTGTACAAAGCTGGAAAAAAAACACCAACTTTGGTACAATGGAATACAACTTTGGTGGTTCCCTATGTCTCAGAAAGAAGCATCTGTCTTAGGAGTACATCTTGGAAGACTCCTAAAAATGGAGCAAATAAATATGATTTCACATGCAAGAAGCCTGAGGTAATCTACTTACTTCCCTCTACCAATGTAGTTACAATATAAGAAAACTACTTGAGATCTAAAATACAGAATTTCAATAGCATTCCATGTCACAGTACCAATAGCTCACTTTTATAGTGTATTCTAAGGTCTATAAAACACTTTGGTGTTATATTTAACCCTCACAGTAACTCATGAGGTAGGTGCTATGGTGCTATTATTATACCCATCCTTCAGATGAAAAAAACAGAGACTGAAAGAAATTAAGTGATGTGAGTCACATAGCTATGTGAAAAGAATTCCATAGGCAGTAATTCTCTGATGTGGGATTTCAGGAAACTCATAGTTTTCTCATGATGAATATTTTGAAGGTATCTCCTTTCTATTGTGCAATGTTTGAGCATGATTTCCAAATTTTCAGAGGATTGAAAAAAATAATATTTCAAGACTACAGTGGATCTATGATCTCATGAGTAGGTACTCTCTCCAATAATCAAACTGCCAAATGTCCATCCATCTTTTTTCATCTTCCAAAACATATATTCATTTTTTCTGATAAGGCTTTGACATAGGGTTGACATTATGTGGATATCAGTGGAGCACATGAGTTTCCCATCAGTGATTACTAGCATTTGCTTTGTAATCAGTCATTCTCTCTCTCTCTCTTTTTTTTTTATGGAAATTTAAGAGGGTTAAGTCACTAAAAGGAGATGGAAGGGCATCCTGGAAAGAAAAACCTCCTTTTATGTCCAGGAAGACTTGAACTCAGGTCAGCACATATTCACTGTAGGAGCTTGGACAAGCTGTTTAACCTAGCAACATCCCAAGAGACTCTGTTAGACTCTAAGTTGTAGAGAAAATTCTGACTTGCATCATCAGAGGGACTTTTCTCACCTGGGATCTTCTTATACCTATTATATCATAAGTTCAATCCTTATCTCTAGATCTGAAGTGATTGAAATATTAGATATTTATTGTGTGTATGTGTATATATATGTGTATGTGTATATATATATATATATATGTATATATATACACACACATGTGTGTGTGTATATGAGTTCCAGTACTGCATTTGAGAGCAGTTAGCTGTGTGACCATCATCAAGTCACTGAAATTCTAAGAACTTGTGGTCTCATTTGCAAAATGAGATTACACTAAATGATCTCTAAGCTCTCTTCTAAGATAGAAACAGACGCAAAGTGAAATGAGTAAAAACGGGAGAACATTGTATATAGTAATAGCAATATCATATGATGATCTACTGTGAATATTTTAGCTACTCTCAGCAACACAATGATCCTCTAAGGCAATTCTAAAGGAATTATGGTGAAAGGTACTGTCCATCTTTAGAGAAAGAACTGGTGAAGCCTTAAGGTGAGACAGATACTTTTTCTTTATTTTTCTTGTCTTTGCCAATGTTTTGTCTGTGTTTTCTTTCACATGTAGCAGGACTTACATGGAAATGTGTTGTATATGATTACAAAAGTATGTTCTTTGTCAAATTGCTTGCCTTCTCAAATTGGAACTCAAAATTTTTTTAAAAAATTAAAATTATTTTATATGTAATTGGGAAAAATAAAATATTAAATTAAAAAAATAAACTCTCTTCTAGCTTTCAATCTATTAACCTTTGAATTTCATTGGGGGGTGATGGTGAGGACTGACCACAGGTAGAGGAAAAAAACAAAACTGTTCTATGGTAATTGAGGACATTCTGTGTATCTCCCCTTTAGCCTTATAAGTAAAACTCAAAATGGGGATTTGCTTCCTGGAAGCGTTAATTCTTCTTTACTGATCCAAGAGAAGCTCGGTGGTCCTGTTGAGAACAGAGGACATATCCTTGTGTTTGTGTTGAAAGGCAGGGGTCCTGTAGAGAATTAACTGGGGCTATGGTGTAAAGGATGGTAGGAATCTATCTTCCTTCATCAGAGATTATGAGACCAGGATATTTTCACTTAAAATCCTCAGCTGAGTAGCAAACAGGGTAAATGCTATCTTAGCATGGAGTAATAACACTAGCATCCTTCATGGGGAATTCAGGCGGCTGACTCACTTGATTGTTTTCCCTGCTCTGACTTTCCCTTGGTGAAAGAGCCCAGGCAGACAGCTGTGAGATTTCCTACACAAAACAAGGTCTGTGCCTTTCTCTAATAAAAACCAGTCCCATTGACACAAGAGGGAAGTCAGGACATGAATAATGATGGGCTGTGGGAAGTCATCAGCCTAGATAGGAAACAAGAGGCAGGTTCAAGTTCAGAGCCGAAAAGCCACGATGATGTCTTTACCTACATTAATGCATACCCTGGCCTCCAAGTCAGCCTTCACACTAGACAAATATCCCCTTAGGATTGTGAACCAGGTGCCAGAGATCTGTTTGGGTAGGTGTCTGGCAAACTGCAGGCTCTGCCGATATTTAGGGAGTGTAACAAGAGAAATCATTCTAGTTTTAATTCGAGCACATGAACAGTCAAAGCAAATGAGGAGACAAACAAGAAAGATTTAAATAAAAAACTGGCAAAATCTAGAATCATCCATCCATTCATTCAATCGATAAATATTTAGTAAGACTACTGGGATAGACCAGGTTAAATATGGTACATAGAGGAGCCACTTTAGAGTTAGGATCCTCTGAGTTTGTGTGTGGAATCCACCACATCCTGTGTGTGTGTCCAAAGGTAATTATTTCACCTCACAGAACCCTGGGATAATATAATCCCAGATATTTTAAGAGGCAGAACAGGTAACATATTGGAGAGCTCCTTATTAAGTTATAGTCATATGACTGAGTCAAACAAAAACCAAGCCAAGGATACAGTAATAGATTCCTCATTATGAGGTCTCAAGAGGGGAAATCCTAAGTATATACAATGAGAACAAAAACAACAAAGTATCTACCTCCTAGGACTTTTTTATAATGCTCAAGAATATTGATGTCTATAAAGTAACTTGAAAATATTAAGTGTTATAGATGTGATTTAAACCTCAGATGCCATCTTGTCAAAACCCTTTATTACAACGATGAGGATCTTGAGGTCCAGAGATAAATGACCAGCCTAAAATGACAATGGTATTATATATAGAGATGGGATTTGAATCCATAAAAAGGACACTGGTCTTAGAGTTAGGAGTTCTGGGTTCAAGTCCCAAATTTGACATTTGCTATTGTTGTGCCTGAGGGCAAATTAACTTTCTCATAGCCTCCATTTTATGATCTGTGTAATGGGTCTACTAATAGTACTTACCCTTCCTTTTGATCCAAAATAAATACTAAACAAACCTTTGTACCTACCATTAAGGAGAAAATCTGAAGAGGAAATTCCTTCAACTAAGCTAGATAGCGACTTGATCAGCATCTTAGTTTTAAGGAGTAGTCTGAGGTAGAGAGACTCGGTGACTTGGTCAGAATCTCCAGGTTAATATGTACCAGTGGTAGGACTTGAACACAGGTTTCCTGCTTTGAGAGTCAAGTCAAGTTTTTATTCATGACATCACACCACTTCTTATAAATCTTTCACCACAATATAAGTATAAGCAATTATTATTAATGACCATGATAATGCTGAAGCAAAGGTTATTATGCACAGTGAATGGCTTAAGAAGCAGATAGGAAGAAGTGTTCAAATGCTATCTGCAAGATTTTCTTACTAGGTTCATCATTTCATGTTTGATAGCCTCAGATTTCTCATGCATAAAATGGGAATAATAATCTAGTTTATGTTATTGTTGTGAGGTTCAAATGATATAATTTATTGAAAACTGAAAGCAAGCTTATAAAGCATTAATGTGTTTGTGTATATATATGTATATATACATACATATATATTTATACACACATACATATACCCACCTAGATATAAACAGTTACCACCACTGTTGTTATGATTATTTTCATTTGCTAGAAGAATTATTTTTGCTGGTGGGGGAACTCCCAGTTAGGAAACAAGCTCAAGACAAACCAACATATTATTTCCTACTTTTAGCCATAGAAAGCTGATTCATAGACTAAGAATTTGTGTCATCATTGTGGCTGTGTTCATTTGAGGTTTATGAATTACAAAACACTTTAATTTGCTATCTCATTTGATCCTCCCAACAGTCCTGATCAGAGGTAAGTGTTATTATCTCTGATTTTACAGGTGAGGAAACTGAGGCAAACTTGTCCAGTGTCATACAGGCAGTAAATTTCCAAGGCAAGAATTCAGCATGCTTTCCTGACTTCAAATCCAAAACAATCTAGCTCTCTCAATCAGCTGACATGTCCAGGATCAAAGAGCCAGTGTTGGAGCCTTAGTCTCCCTGCCTCAGAGGCAAATTCTTTATCCATTAGTTAATCTGTTTTCCCTTAATGATGGGCAACAGCAGCAGCTCACTATTAAGAATCATGGGTATTCTGCACTCTGTTTTGTGAGACATGTTAAAGACCTGGAAAATTTCACTTTTCTTGAAAACACCAGTGAGTTATTAGAAATTGGTTTGGTAAATAGTCAAAACTCCCAAAACCATCCTGGGCTTCTGGTCCTTTATTCTGGAAGCTGTCTCCTCCCCAGACTCAGAAGGCTGAGCATCCGTATGGAGCTCTTTGCCTCTAGGTCACACATACTGGGCTCAGGCCCAAGTCAACAGTGATCAAATGCCATCCTGTCTGACAGCTGTCTGGAGGCCTTTGTCTAGAGACCTCAGGCCAGACACTTGTGGGCAGGCTTCCATACTGTCACTACTGCCCATTGCCACCCTTAATGACAAGCTGTACAGAAAGGTCGCCAGTTCAAGCAGCATGGAGACCCTTGGAATCCTCCACTAAAACCTGATTCTCAGGTCTCAGTCACTCAGGAGCCCCCTTCCACTACCTCCTTCCAAGAGAACAGCCTTCCTTTGGTCCACCAGCTCCCCTTTTCCTCCCACCAATTCCTCTTTTCCCGGAGCAGAAAGAACATTTTCCTCTGAATCCAACACAAGGTCAGACAGAAGCAACAACTCTGGGAACAGTCATTATAGCTTCTGTCATTGAACCAATTAAGATTTCCAGCTGTCAGTTTCTGATATTGCCGCTTCATAAATAAATAAATAAATAAGCTCAGAGATGCATTGATCTGTGTCAAAGTCACTTCAGAGGGAAAATTGGACCAAAAATAATGATAATTGTCACAGGATGTCACACCATTAAACGGAAACATAAAACTCAAAATGCTGTGGAAAATCTCACCAAAGTCATCTTCGTCGTTGAGATGAGACCTCATTACAGCAGAGCAAGCCAACTGTTGCTGGGACTACCCACCCATGGTCTGCACTGGTTACCCTCAGCAGCCTCTGAATAATAGGGAGTTCTTTAGCACCTTGCTAATTTTCCTCCAGATAAAGAAGTCTACTATATAAGGTTCTAAGGTGCACAGTAAAAAGAGTTCTAGATTTGGAGCCAGAATAATTAACATATTAATAACAGCCAACATTTATATAATTCTTCAAGGATTGCAAATCGCTTTACAAGCATTATTACATTTAAATACTCAGAACTACCTAGAGAGATAGGTGTTGTTATTGTCCCCATTTTACAGATGAGAAAACTCTGAAAGAGAGAGATTAAGTAACTTTTCTGATGGTTATATAGCTAGTTAATACCTGACATGAGATTAAAACAGTTCTTTTTGGATCCAAATTCATGTAATATCCACTATTTACAGTACTTATGGGACTTTCCTCAAGTCACAACTTTACAAAGTTGTCATGTCCTTATCTATTAAAGGAAGAGACTGGAATATTTTGGGAAGCCAAAGACCAGAGCTATACCAACAGAAAGAAAAGGAGATAGCTTTGGATCTATTCAAATAGAGCTATCCAAAAAGCTACAATGATGACATCATAGACCTACTGAATGGTTAAAAAATAAGAAATGGGAAGCAGTTTTAAACCAGTTAAGGGCTATATTGCATGGATGAGAGAATTAAAGATGAAAGTCTATTCTGTGGTGATGTTAGTATGATTATAGTATAGTGTACTTGGAACCAAGTAGAAATGGGTTAAAAAATCATGCTCCTGACACGTCGTAGCTCTGTGACCATAGCCAAGTCATTGAAGCTCCTTTATTTCCACATGTACAAAATTAGGACATTGAATGAGCTGACCTCTAAGAGCCCTTTAAATTCTAAATATATTTTCATATGCTTCTATGTTGATTATGTTCTATTTTCCATCTTGCCAGAGAATCAAACAGGGAATGTGGTTTAATATTCAAACTCAGAGAAAATCCAACTGGGCTGTTTTCTTGTTTATTTGTTTGTTTGTTGTTATTATTTGTTCAAGAAGATATCCCTCCTCCTTAGGAAAATCCAGTCTTTTTTTTTTTTTTTTTTTTTTTACTAGGCTATGGATAAACCTCTTTCTTGGATGCTTTTAGTGCAGCTGAACAAAAAGAGGTTATATGGAATACTCACTTTAGAATCAAGAAAAAAAAACCTAATTTAAGGCCAGTCTCTGCCACATAATAGTTGTGTGTCTTTGGGGAAGTCAGATCTCTTCTGCTCCCAAAGGAATTAGCTGAGATTCTCAGTTACATTAAGGGGCAGCTAGGTAGTGCAGTAGATAGGGTACTTGGTCCTGAAGTCAGGAAGACTTATATCTGCAAATTCAAATATAGCCTCAAACATTTCCTTATTTCCTTATTTGTAAACTGAGTTGGAGAAGGAAACAGAAAACTATTCCATTGTCTCTGCTGTGAAAACCCCAAATGGACTAATGAAGAGTTGGACACAACTGAAAAAGATTGAATGATTACAAACTAAGTTACATTGGAGTTGCCTGTAGGTTTTGGTGTGGAGAGTGTCCTCATCAGAGAATTTTCTGCATCAATGAAATTATAGATTAATAACAATAACAATCACAGTAATAATTGCTGAATTAAGTGTGTGGAAGAAATAGCCTCTTTTAGATATCTTTCTGGAATTATGTTATACTAGTAAACTTAGTTTGTAGACAAGTTTGGAAAGGTTTAAAGAACTTATTTTTTGTTAAAAAATATTAAGATTATACAATTCAGTAATAGGTGCCAACTGTTTTCCTTTGTCATTTATGTTACTAGCATACAATCATACAATCTAGATGTGATCTCTCTCTCTCTCTCTCTCTCTCTCTCTCTCTCTCTCTCTCTCTCTCTCTCTTTCTCCCCCCCCTATTCACCTTCCTTTATCTTTATATATTTAGATATTTACATCTATTTATCTATAGATATGTAGAGTATTTGAAAATCTCCAATGAACATTCAATTCAAATCCTACTGTCAAGAACAAAGGCCTTTGGAGACAGTGTTGGTGATAATAATGAACTCACACCCCCAAATTGCTACCAATCCCCATCAGCCACTAAGAACAGGGTAGTCTGGGGTCGCTTCTTATATTTAAAATAGCCATCACCTACTAGTTGAAAATACTGATCCAAGTAACAAAGGGGAAAGATGGAGTTACTTTAGATGGCTTGCATAAAAATGTTGCTGTGAAAACCAAAAATTGATCAATCACAAATGCCACAATCATCGAATGATCAGTCATCCTATTAATTTATGATAACATGTGTCAGAAGGGTCATAAAATATGATGAAAGAAATAATGGATCAGACAAGAAAGATTTGATGGTTGTGTGAAGAGAATAAGTTAGAATAGATAAATATTCCAATGGAACATTATGAGCTAGGGATTGTAAAAGCTCTAGAGTAAGACATCTAGGAAGCATCTTGTTTCTTCTGTGAGATATCACTGGAAGATTTGAACACATTTGATGACAGGAAGTAGATGAGATATAATCTCTACCATTGGAGGGAGGATCCACATAGATAATGTTATAAATTAATTGAATGATTGAAAGCCTTTTATAATGTTCAGAACATTATATATATGAATTATTGTTTTAACAATCATATATAATCAGTAACATTTATATAACACTTCAAAGTGGATTCATTAATCCATTCGTTCATAAAATTGTGAGAACCTGCTGTGTGTATGAGTTGATAATCTCAAAAATAATCTTTTCATGAAAGTGTCCTAAGCACCATAACAAAATAACTACCTTTGTTGAGCACACTTGAGAAAGACCAATATATCTAGTACTCATAACCCAGAAGTAAAAAAAAGCTATAGTAAAAACAAACAAAAACAAACAAACAAAAAAACCAATCAGAATACAAGGCTTGAGGAACAATCAATTACAGCACAGTCCTGAGTTCAAATTATGTCTTGGATCAATTTATGTCACATATGCCTATGTGAACCAGGCAAATCATAACCCCATTGATCTCTGGTTTCTTATTTGTAGAATAAAGGTATAGATGTAGATCTGGAAGAAATCTCAGAAATCACATCTACATCCATTAAATAAAAATTTAAGAGAAACTTGGACAGAAGAAGAGACTGAGATTCAGACAAGTTAAATGACTTTCTCAAAGATTCCTAGGGACAAAGCAGGACTTTCATCCAGATTCACTGACCCTTCATCATAGTCCTTCTGGAAATCCAGGTAGTGGAGGGATCAACATCATGTAAACAGATAAAAGTAGACTTCAAGGAAGAACTGGGAAACGATTAGGGTCTTGAGCCATCATCAAAACTAGGACAGAATAACTGTCATTTTCCCCTAAGGCTTTGAAATTTAGAGAAGAGCCAAAACAACTAGGAACTTATCAACAAGAATAATTAGTGTAGGAAGCTATCACATGGAAAGCATTATTAATAACACCATCCATGAACTATTATGAAAAATAATCCCTACTCCCTATTCAATTGAATTAAAAATTATTACTGGTATTATTTTGACATTAGAGATTGTAAAGTTGATTCAAGGACAGTTTTATACTGTTTCCCCCTAGGGTCCAAACAATTCTTTATGGCTCTGTCATAAACTATGAATAAAATATTAATAGATGAAAGAAAAGGGTGAATCAATCCAAGTTGGGAAAGAGGACATGGTTGAATATGTTGATGAAGCAACATATGGAAACTGACTTGACTGAAGGAAAGTACCAATGTTAGGATGTTTCGATAAAGCTAAATGGAAAAACTGAGGTGAATAGGAACTGTAAAATCTTGATGGATGATGGATCTCCCTATTACACACCACTGTATACCACTGTAAACCTGATTTATTCAATTACTCTCATCTCAGACTCTGTGGATCCATGGCTGAACCTCACAATTTCCAATGTGCACCCAACAAAAACCTGGGAAATTAATTTAACAGAAGCTTTTTCTAGGCTTGTGGTTTACTGAAGCATGAAGTAATGAGGCCCTCCTGATGAAGTAAGAGCTGTGGATGTAACTTCAAATCAACAAGGAGTTATATTTTCCCCAGCTTTACTGCAAATTACAACACTGCTATCAACCCTCTGTAATTTGTTTTTTTTTTTTCTTTAAGAAGAGAGAGGAAAAAAAAATTAAACATGAAACTCTTTTTAACCAGTGCCTTCATTTTCTCAAGGCCACCTAAAATTAGAAGTGTTTTCTAGATTCTTTATATCACATTTCTTGTTCTATTGTTATTAAAGAAATAAAAGTTATAGTGATAAAAAGTTGTCTGCTTGCAATACTATACTAACTTCTCATAGGAAACACAAGCCCAGTATCTCAATCAGAATGTAAGCTCCTCAGGTTAGGGACTGCATTTTTCCCTTTTTATTTGTATATCTAAAGCCCAGGATAGCATCTGTTATGTAGTAAGCAGAGAACTAGAGTTTTTTTTTTTTTTTTTTTAAACTTGAATTGAATTGGACTTATCCTGCAGCAGTCAGTGGAAAGGGAAAAAAAGAAGGGAGGTTATAGACTTTAGGAAAACTGAGGGAATGATTGATGTTGTGAACAATCTGGAAGATGTGAGTGCTTTGGGTAAGACCTAGAAATCTTGAGAGAGAGAGAGAGAGAGAGAGAAAGAGAGAGAGAGAGAGAGAGAGAGAGAGAGAGAGAGAGAGAGAGAGAGAGAGAGAATGAGAATGTGTGTGTGTGTCTTCAAGGTTTATCCTTGAGTTTTTTCTGTCTGTGTGGGTTTGCTAAAACTTGTGCCTTCTGGGAAAACATCCAGGCTTAGATCAAATACCCTGTCCTGGTAATGATTGACCCTAGCCTAGTGAGGTGAAGAATGGCTAAGTTTTAGATTCTCCTAGGCTGTGAAACACTAAAAAGCTAGTAGATACTAGATGTGTCTGTGTGTCTGTGTATATGTGTGCATGTGTGAAAGAGAAAGACAGAGATAGAGAAACACAGAGAGAAAGACAGGAGAGGGATAGAGACAGAGAGATTCAGAGGCAGAGGGACACACATAGAGCGACAGAGACAAAGAGAGATAGAGACAAAGAGACATAGAAGAGAAAGACAGAGATTGAGAAAAAGACAAAGACAAGGAGACACAGAGAGACAGATATGGAAACAGAGATACAAAAAGACACAGAAACACATGGAGAGAGACAGAGACACTGAGGCAGAGAAAAAAATACACAAATAGATAGTGGAAAGGCAAAAACAGAAAGATAGAAAAGGGAGATAATGAGAGAGAGAGAGAAAGAGAGAGAGGAGAAAGAGAGAGAGAGAGAGAAAGAGAGAAAAAGAGAGAGAGAGAGAGAGAGAGAGAGAGAGAGAGAGAGAGAGAGAGAAAGATGGACAGAGACAGACAGAAACAGAGACAAAAGATCAGAAATCTACAAATAGAAATGTAGAGACAGAAACAAGGCAAAGAGAGAAGACATGGAGAGGCATACAAAAAGATAGAAAGAGAGCCAGAAAGACAGAGACACACACAAAAAATTGATTAAAATCCTGAACCACAGAGAGACATATGGAGAGATAGAAAGGGAGGCATAAAATATTAATCAACAAACTCAAAAGGACTGATATAGGGTTCTAAAACCTACTCTGCCATCAATTCTCTCTAAACTTGGGGAAACATTTTGATTAAATTCAGCAGCCATTACCACAACAAGAACAAGTAAATGTCTACTAGCTTTGTAGTATTTCACAGCTTAGGAGAATCTAAAGGTTAGCCATTCTTCATCTCACTAGGCTAGGGCCAATCACTATCACGACAAAGGATTTGATTTAAGCTTGGATCTTTTCCCAGAAGGGGCAAGCTTTAGCTAACCCACACAGACAGAAAAACTTAATTTTAGATGAGTGGGGTGAAGATACAAGTGTTTCATCCCTCAAGGAATTTATATTCTATTGACCCGATGCTGTTTCCTTGTATGTAAAAAGCTGAAACCTCATGGTCTCTTCCACCTTTGCCCCACTCAACCATCTTTATAGTTCACATTTATTTAGATCATGACAGGTTTTGGACAGACAATGAGAATGCAAACTGTCCAAGACTCATTAAAGATTTTACCTGACCTCTAATGCTAATAGATAGGGAGAAAGAGAGAATAATGAAGAAACACATTTCAAGAAAATCATCGTAGACTTCATATTTGAGGAAAAGCGGAAAGAAATATAAGAATTTAAATCAAGAAGGAATTTAAGATCTGCAGAAATATAAAACCCAACTAGTCTTATCTTTTACATGATTCCATGAAATTAGAATGAGTGGCTGGTCAATGAAGTTAATGATAGCTAAATTAAGGACCCCATAAAAAAGATCTGATATACTGCTCATACTGTGTAGCTAATCATAAGAAGTCACTCATTCTTGAAAGGACAGAATCAGATGAGCCAGTTTGCAGAAGGAGGTGAAAAAGCTTTCTTTTGTCATCACTTCTGTCTGCCCTTAACACTGGATTTTGCTGGGAGTAGGGAGAGTTCAACAGCACCCTTTGCAACTCTTCCTAGCAGAGAACATCTCCCAAAATCTTTTAACGTCCTCAGATGTAATTGTAGTGTAACTTCAATATAAGCAGATAATTCTTTAAACTGAACCAAAAGGCAATTTTCCTGTTGAAAAATATTAAAAAAAGAAAAACCAGAATTAAGGCAACTGGACCAACGGGAGATATTGAGCAAGATATACATAGGTAAATGATAGAAAGATAGATGGCAAATAAGTAATTGATAGGTAGAATGTTGTTGGAATCTTTACAAACTGCTAACTCATTAGAGTTGATAGATTATTGATCTGATCTTACAAGAAGATGTTTTGGGCCAGAACCTGAAACAAGGTACTAAGTAGAACTAATTGATACAATGCTTATGTTCACACCTTTACTCATTGGAGTTCACACATTTGGAAGATTTCAGGGTTTAGGATGAGATATCCGAATTCACACCTCCCTTGAAGCTCTTAGGGCCAGAGAGCACTATGGGAGAAAACCCATAATCCCACTTTCTAATATATAAGAAGAAAGCAGAGGACCAGTTAAGGGACTTCAGCTGAATTTAGATTGAGAGGGGAGCGTCAAGTGAGTTCAGCCAGAAGCCCTCTCTCGAGGCAAAAAAGATTCATTACAACTTCCACCTGGCTGGCTGGAAGCTGAAGGACAAACCTTTGGATTTGGAGACATTCGGAGGGAGCTCTTGGAACCAAGCAGAAAGATAGGCCACTAAGAAAAAGTAACCAGGCTATTTTGGAAGGAGAAAATAAACATTTGCATTTTATCACCTGGCTGTCTTTTGAGGTGATTATTACTTTCAACTGCAACTAAGGCTCCCTCCAGAAAACCTCCCTTTGAAACCTTCTACCAGAGAGAACAATCTTATATTTTAAAAAACAAAAATGCCACGGAATGTTTATTTTGTACTGTGTGTATCTATATATATAGAGAGAGATAGAGATAGAGATATATAATTTAAAACATCCCTCAATAGGTTTTCATGTTAATGGGTAAGGGTAATCTATACAAGGGGATCTAGAAATCATGGGGGAGTGTAGTAATCATGTGGCTGTATGTATGGTAATGGTATAGTTATTAAATAATTGGAATAATTAATGAGGACACTGAGACACAAAATTTGGATTTAGATGGTATCCTTCTGTACTATAATTGATTTGATTCCTCTCTCTTCAAAATCCTCATTTTATGACTTTTTACTCATTCTCTCCTATAATTCCTCCAAAGAGGATCCATTTGATGTTCTAGAAGCCTTCTACTAAGAATCAACAACTGTATATATCAGAGTTGGATGTGGACTATCTATGAATGATAGCTCGTATTTTCTACGGAACCTGACTACCTTCTCTTCCTGACCAATTCCTCTCATACATTTCTATCTTTTCTGGATAATTCTTATTTCTAGTCATTTCTTAGTTGTTTCTGACTCTTTGTGATCTGTCCCCTTTTGGAGTTTTCTTAGTAAAAATATTAGAGTGTTTTATCCTCCTTTCTAGTCAATAGAGTAAGTAAATTTTAAAAGTAGCCAGTGTATAACAGACACTTAAGGAAGTCTCATGAAATGAAATAATAAATGAATAAAGCAAAACCTGTTTTTACATAGTAGACACAAAAGCAGTTGTTAAAATGGATTGAATTGTTGAATATTGAACTGGGGACACAGCTCAGAGACCATCGTTTTTATACCCATTTTATCTGACCAGGGAGGAAAATGAGGCTTAAGAAGAGGGCAGTACTTGCTTAAAGCAGGGTTTAAACATAAAATTTGACAATTTTGCACAAACAAAACTAATGCATCTTAAATAAAAAGAAAATTTGGTAACTCAGAAAAGAATTTTTTTTCAAAAAATCAACAAATATCTAAGAAACTGATTCAAAATAAAAAATAATCTGTAATGAATAATAAATTGATAATTAATAAGAAGAAATTAATAACCTTCACTTAATGCTTAAAAGACATTAAAAAATAATTCTCTCAGAAAGGAATACACGATATCAATAGTCACATTAAAAAAAAAACCAATAACAACAAACAATAAGAATAGCAGAGTAAGATCCAGAGAGGCTAGATAATTTGGTCCAGATCACAAAGTAGTAAATTACAGAAACTGGGTTTAGAACCAGATCCTCTGAGTTGCCATCTAGTATTCTTTGCATTGTATCATAATGCCTGTCAGGTATCTGATAGCTTACTAATTATGTGTGAAGTTCTGCTGCTTCTACCCTGCTGATAAACTTCAAGTTTTGCCAGCCAGTCTTCTGTAATTTCAGTGTTTCACTCACTCCATCTTCAGTACAAAATCCCAGAATTTGAAAGTTAGAAGGGATTTTGTTGATGGCCTAGTTGAACCCACACATGAAAGAAATCTCCACCATCGCATAAAAACTGTGCATAAAGCCTTTTCCTGAAGACCTGAAGCCTTCTATGACTTTCCAAAACAGCTCATCCAACTTTTGAACAGCTCTTATGATTAGGAAGTTATTTTTTTCTCTTCTGACATCGAGCTTAAATTAATCTCTTTATAACTTTTAGCCATTGCTCATGGGATTAAAAAGAATAAATTTCATCCTTCATCCATATAATAAGCCTTGACTATGATATTACAAAATAACTAAGAAGTTTGAAAAAAATGGCTCTTTAAAAAGGTGCCATTAACCGACTATCAAAATACATTTTGACTAGTATTTTAATATCTATTCCACATCTGGTAATGTGCACACCCTTTAAAAAGCTTGTTCCTTTTGTCTATTTTCTTGAATATTAAATATAGTTCAGGAAACATGGCAAAAGTGATTAAATCGAGCATCATGTTCAATAAGTTCATGGTTAAGTTATTGCTTCAGAGTGGCTTACCTCCCTCCTCCCCCAATCCCTTTCCTCTTTGCACTGCTGCTCACCATGGGGTAGATTTCGGTTTACTCTATGAGCTACACTCCCCCCCATTCCCTCCATTGCCACCACTTCCCCTCCTTCTCTCTCCTTCCTTTCTAAATGCTAAATCTCAAAGCTAGCCCGGTATCTGCTCATCTAGCTGTGCTTTTCTCCCTCCTGATATCAATCAAGGCTTCAAACAGATCCTGCAAAGATCATTCTCAGTTGTCACATCAGAAGGGTGAGCTCCAAATCGTTCTGCAGCAGGGGAGTCACGATAAGGCATCTCAGAAGGGAAAAAAGACTAGGGAAGAGAAAGGGCAAGGTTGGGAAGGAAGCCAGTTTGAAGGAGACAGCAGACAAGGTGGTAGTGATGATTGCAGGGTCCCCTAAACCTTGGCTGGTGGGAGAAAGGACAATTTGAGGAAGGAATCAGAGAGCCATTGCATGATGTGTGTGTGTGTGTGTGTGTGTGTGTGTGTGTGTGTGTGTGTGTGAATTTTTCTGAAGTTTATGGTTGTATAACTGGATTTGAAATTTGGAATGGAAGGTTAAAATTACATACACACACATATACACACACGGGGAAAGAAGGGAAGGGAAGGAACAGGGAAAGGAAGGGAAGAAAACTGGGAAAGGAAGAGAAAGGAACTGGAAAGGGAAAGGAAGAGAAGTGCAAAGGGATGGAAAGGAAAGTGGGAAAGGAAGGGAAGGCAAGTCAAGGCAAGGGAAGGGAAGGGAACTGGGAAGACAACTGGGAAGGAAAGGGAAGGGAAGTGGGAAAGGCAGGGAAATGAGAAGGGAAGTGGGAAGGGAAGGGAAGGCAAGATAAGGGAAGGGAAGGGAAATAAGAAGACAACTGAGAAGGAAAGGGAAAGGAAGTGGGAAAGGAAGGAAAGGGAAGTGGGAAGGGAAGGGGAGTGGGAAAGGAAGGGAAAGGAAGTGGGAAAAGAAGGGAAGTGTGGAGGGAAGGGAAACAGGAAAGGAAGGATAGTGGGAAAGGAAGGGAAGGGAAGAGAAGGAAAGGGAAGGCAAGAGGAGAGAACTGGGAAGGGAAGGGAAGGAAAGTAGAAAGGGAAGGGGAAAGAAGTGACAAAAGAAGGGAAGGGAACTGGGAAGGGAAGGGAAAGGAAAGGAAAGAAGAGAAGGGATCTGGAAAGGAAAGGGAAGGCAAAACAAGGGAAGGGAAGGGAATGAAGAGCAAAAATGGAATATGGCTGACAATATAATAAAGAAGACCTGAAAAAGATTCTGAGTTTGTCTGATTCAGTGGTCTAAGCTTTTTGCATTAGGTATCACAGTCACAGACAGAAAATTCCTGGCAGTCCTGCCTTTGCTTTCTCTACCACTACCACCACCACATGTCTGGGCCTGGTATGATCTCTAACCCACCTTTTCTGCCTTGTTGTGCATTGGATCACTTTCAACACCCTCCATAATGCAGCCTGATTAACTTTCTTGCTATTCCTCACACCTGATGTGCCATTTTCAGCCTTTTTTTCCTTTACTCTGAAATATGGTCTCATTTCATTCCCATCTCTTTGAGGGTGACAGATAAGCAAACATTTATTATGCATCAACTATGTGCTGAGCGATGTACCAAATTCATGACATACATGGAAAGTTTTAAAAAAATGGAATCTGTTCTCAGGAAATTCACCTTCTAATGAAGGAGACAAAAATGCAAACAACTGTATATATACATAGAAGACAGACACTTAATTTGATTACTTGTGTTTCTTTTAATTTGTTAAGCTATAACTCACTTTTTTATAGCATATTCTATATAATGTAAAAAGAAGCAATAAAGTGAAATGGTCTTGAATGAGACCTATATTCTGACCTGTTCTCTATCATTGACTAGCTCTAAGATGGTGAGAAAATTCCTTGATCATTTTGTCTCATATTCCCCATTTGCAGTACTTGGCTAGCTCCTTGAGGGTAGGGACTGTATCATTGTTATTTTCTTTACATTTATAGCACAATACTTGGAGCAGAGTGTAATTTATGGATAGGCAACATGGAAACATGCAGAGAATTTTGGTGGATTTGGAATCAGGAAAATTGCCTTTAATACTTTCTAGAAGTATGAGCTTATGGATAGCTAAATGGCACAGTGGATTGAACGTCAGTCTTGGACATAGACTCATTTTCTTGAGTTCAAATCTGGCATCAGGCACTTAGTAACTGTGTGATTCTGAGTAAGTCACTTAACCTTTTTGTCTCAGTTCTTACATCTTAACATAAGCTGGAGAAGGAAATGGCAAACCAAAAAGACCCTGTATGGGCTCATGAAGATTTTGGACATGACTGAAAAAAAAGCAAAAACAAAAACAAAAACAAAAAACAAGCAAACCAAACCAAACAAATAACTAAATAGTAAGAAATGTGAACTTGTTTGAGTCTTTCTGAGACTCAGCTCCCTTTTTTGTTAAACAGTTATAATAATACTGATAGTACACTTCCATCTTACAGGTTTACTGTGATCATAAAGCACTTTATGCTCCATGAAAATATACATAACTCTTGTGCTTCTACTGTTGATGAATATGTCACTAATGAAGTACCATGTC
The DNA here is from genome assembly GCF_016432865.1 of Antechinus flavipes. Taxonomy (NCBI): domain Eukaryota; kingdom Metazoa; phylum Chordata; class Mammalia; order Dasyuromorphia; family Dasyuridae; genus Antechinus; species Antechinus flavipes. Next base: position 234,668,605 of record NC_067403.1, read on the forward strand.
ATAAAGTGAGCTATTGTCATCTTTATCACATTTCCCACATTTCTGATGTAAACATAACTGCTCATTAAAAAAAAAATTATAGACTGATCAGCAATTGCCACAGAACAACATTCATACCATTAGTGATGGTAGCCATCTCGATTTTTTTGGTGTTTTTGTTTATTTTAACAATTTGCTAGACTAAGTTAAAACAAATAGGGAGAAACATCACCACTATCATCACCGCCAGCAGCAACAACTCCACTAAATTGGAAGAGAAATTTGTCTTCCTGGGTCTTCTCCCACACATGGAAGCCATGTCAATTCTCCAGTCAGATAAATACAAATTCTGGTCCCAGTATAGTGGTCCCAACCTAAAATAACATGGCAGTTTTCAGCAAAGAAAATTCTCTAGTTTTTATTGTCCACTATATATTCATTACTAGCATGTCCTTGAGAAATTGATGATTTGTGTTGATAAAACAAAATAAAAGCTCTGATATCCCAAAGAGGGATGGCTAGTCTTCAGACCTCAATAAACACAAACATATGTGGCAGATTTTTCCCCTTCTTATTTGATTGGTGGATTTGATTGGTGAAATTTAGAATTTAATTAAGTATAAACACACATTCATATATATCTACATATCTATATATCTATAGATCTAGATATATATAGATATACATTTATATACACATATATATTTAAAAATTACATATGATCTCATTCATTCTGGCTTTTCTTAGCTCAGTTTTTATGATACTCTGCATGTGAAATGGTAGTAATCATACCTGCCACTTAGGATTAGTTGTTAGAATATTGGCAAGCCCCTTGGTATCTTAGTCAGGGAGGCTCCATGCAGACCCAATATGCTGTTATTTGAGTCAGGGCTGCTCTCTTCCCTATTAGCAGATTGCTCATTTCTCAGCTGCTCTAGAGTCTTGGCAGGGGTTTTGGGGGGAGGGCAAACACACAATTCTGTTATCTGTAAAAGCCTTATAAAGACTAACTTTATAGGAAAGGATAATAAAAAATAGTTCTAGTCAAGGGATCTCATCAACTCTTTTAGATGTCTGGAGGAGTGGATGGTGACAGAGGTATTAAGCACTAAAAGGTGACAGTTGAGGTAAGCAAGAAGCATCCAGGTTGTCCAGGACAGGAGGAGGCAGAATCTAAAGGTAGGGGAAGGTTCACAGGGACTGGATATGGAAGCGACTCCTTGCACAGTTTCTGAATTAACTATAAGGAATTGTCAGGCTGTGACTTATCTTTTTCATTCACACTTAGAGGTTCCATGTATAACATGTTTATCAGTATCATCTTTAAATCCAGAGGGATTCTGTGGTCAGCACTCCACTGCCAAGGAGAAAAATGAGGGCACTAACTCTACAATGCAGACTAAGATACTCCCATTTGATGTAACTAGATAATTTAGACAGAAAGTCAAGCTCTGGACTTGGGGGCAACATCTCTTTTTAGGAACGTGAACCTGAAGCCTAACATTGGTATTCTATATGTGAGTATGTGTATATCTTGTATATTCTATTTTTTTGTAATTTATTTTAAACTCTAGGTAAGATTTGCTGCTCTTAAAAAAATAGAGACCCCAGAAAATGACAACAACTCATAAATAACTGTATTATTTGCTTTTGCAAGGTGCCTGAAATTCCTTACACCTTTCCCCCAAATCCACATGGGCATTCATTACGAGCTTGTGTAGTCAGTGCAAACTGTGCTTCCAGAGAAAGAAACATCTGGGTGGGAGGAAAAATAAAAAAAAAATACCTGGGAAATGTGCACCATATGGTGCCACAAAATGGCCAGCCCTATTTGTCACTAGTCAGCTTTATTTATACAGTGTATTAATGGACAAACTCAGGGTAACCAGGCAGCAGATCAGCAACATATGTTTCCCCAACTGCTGCTGCCTTGATGGTATCTTTAAAGGTATCAGGGACGAGAATATTTGGCGTAGTACCCTAAACAAAAGATAAAACTATGTGGGAATGTGAGGCAGATCCAGTACTTTCCAGTTAAGCTATCTATTTTCTTTACATGCTGAGAGTTGGCTCATAGATCCATAGGCTCTTAGCTTTAGAGTTGGGAGGTGCCTTATAATTTATCCCATTCAAAAGGGCTTGTCACCTTCACAAAGGTGAATGGACTCCAAATGTATATCCGTGGTTTTTATTATCTTTGGGTGGAGAACAAAGTGCTAAACTGTTACATGATAGAAAATTGAAATTATTTTATCTTCTCACAAAACTATTTAACATCTCTTTCCTATGCCTTTTCTCCCTCAGTGCCTGATAATCTCTTATTATTGTCTAGCTTCTTAAGGTTTACCTCACTATATCATATAGGGTCTTGCAACTGAATGTAGACATCATGAAATTAAAATTTATTGTCAGTAAATATTTTATTTGTGTATATATATATATATATTATATAGCTATATGTTCAGGGTCAAGTAAAATGTTTTGAACAAAAAAGGGGTCCTAAGTGGAAAAAATTTAAGAAATCCTGATCTAAAGTACATAGCCCAAACATTTAAACCTGGCATTCAAAATCATTAAAAATGAAACCATCCTGGGAACTCCTTTCATATTACTTTCAATATGAATGCTTCATTTCTGTGAGGGTGGGCTTCACTTTGTTCCCCTAGCATGTCATGTTCGTTTCCTGTTCCAAGCCTTGTCTCATGCTATTACTCCCACCTGTCAAATATTTTCCCTTACTTCCACTTCCCTTTTCTTGATGCCATTTCTTTTACATGTAAAATGAAAAAAATTGGCCTACTTGTTCCCTAAGACTTTATGAAACTCTGGTATTTTAATGGTTGACATAAGTCACTTCCTTCTCTATCTAGGATTCAGTTTTTCAAAAGTATTTATTCAACACATTAGACATCAGATACAAAAGCTTGTCAAAAGATTGCCAGTTAAATCACTTCTTCACCAAGAGAAGGCTATAGAACTGTAGGCTCATAGTTTTAGAGTTGAGAGGGACCCTATAGGTCATTCCATATAAACCTCTGATATTTCACACGAGGAAACTGAGACCAGAGGATTCCACAATTAAGATAAAGACAGCCCTTATTCTCAAAAAGCTTACATTCTAATGGACTGGTGGTGATGTGGGTTATGTCCAGATATAGTAAAAGTTTGTATTTATATAAAACTTTAAATTGTACAAAACATTTTATACATATATATATATAATCTTGGGTAATTCTTACAACACCCTACTTCTACTGATGAAATTAAGTCATGAAAATGATATACTGGAATCCTGGGTACAAATCCGTTGCAGAAATTTCCTAGCTATGTGATCCTGGGCAAATCTCTTAACTGTATTCAGTTTTGTTAACCAAAAAATTGGGAATAATTCTTATATAAATATATACATACCTCACAGGATTTGTCTGAGCTTCCATATCCACTCTGGCAGTTTCTTTCTAGACACTCAGTACCTTCATACTCTTATTGATAACTCAGGGTTTCTCTTTTCTGGTAATACTATTTTTTTAGTAGTGATACTCCACACATGAGCGTACATCTAATTTCTCCTTAAAATGTGCCAGTCCTATGACCTATTCCCTCTGGGTTTTGTTTTCTGCTTTTGGGAAAGTACAATTTTTTTTTTTTGTGTGTTGCCATTTTAATGAAACTGAGACCAAAAGTTAAGGGGCTTGTCCAAGGTCACACAGACAGTGTGATTTGAACCCAGAGCGGGGCATCCTCTGCACCACCTAGATTAAGTGAAAGCAAAATAAATAATTTTGGTGAAGGGAAGAATAGCAGTTGGAGCAGGTTTGGGAAAAGCATCCTGAAAGACTTAGCAATTTACCTGATATTAGAATGGAGTCCATTTTTCAAGTTGTAATGATGAATTCAAGTGTAAAGATGAGAAGGAAGAACCTTTAAGAGAGGGACAACAGACTATGAAAAAGGTAAAAGGCAATAGATGGGAATATCTGAGGAGTATTTTCCCCCTTCCCTATTCTGTTCTGTGGTTGACAGTCCATCATCTATTAAGTCTTTTATGAATCATTATAATCATCTACCCAAGTGGATGAAGGAATGGACTCAACAGATTAAGTTGATACCCTTTTCATACTGTTGATTCTCCTTAAGCCTAACTATTATCCAAGAGGATTGTCCAGCTCATTAATTCATTAATCTTTCTTTTAAGTTCCATCCTGGTTCTTAATAAATCTCTACTCTCTGTGGTTTTCTGCTTTGTTTTCTTCATTGTCAGCCATTCTGTTACTTCTGAAGCTCTATGACTTAAGACACAGAATCCAAGAAGAATTGAGTGGAGAGGAATGGGAGACTTCCAGAGTTCCTTATTTGATATTTCCCATCTTTTAATTGCCACGGAACTTCCAAAAAGGATTTAAATTATACTGGGGGAATTTGTATATTTATTCCCTACTGACATTACCCTAATCCACCTGCTTCATTTTTCAAGTAGAAGAAATATTTTCCCCTATGCATAGGATATTACTTATTCATCCACAATAATAAAGATATTAATAAATGATGGTCATGTTATAAATGTGTCCTGTGATCTGAGGATCCAGCTGTGTTTTCTCTGTCTTCTTCAGGGCTAAAAATAATAAAGATGTCACAGTCACTATGCAGCCAATGGTTATGCTGAGGAGGCAGAAGGAGGGGAAGATTGCAGAACTCTCCTTCACAGTTGTAGTCTCTTGGCAGCTCAAATTGGAGAAGAGCTTTGTTTGAACTGTGGTCTATTATATGTAGATTCCCCTCTCATTTTTGCATAATTATTGTTAGATTTGGACACATATTGCAGAGCCCTAACAGCTCTCCATGTGTCCTGATATTATCCCTAATCATTAAATGCAAAGATCACCACATCTACGCCGCTGTGATTGCATAATCCATGGTAGACACAATGTTCTTATAGTCCATCTTACCAGCGACTTCTGTACTTTAAGATATTCTATTATGGAGGTGATTAAGTGGTGAAAATGTTACTGAATACAAATTATGCCTCATGTACTTACTAAGTATAAGTATATAACCTTGGTTAGTCACTCAATCTCCCTCAATTTTTGTTTCCTTCCCTATAAAAGGAAGTAAAATCAGGACATACCTCACAGTGCTGTAGTAGGAATCAAATGAGATAATTTATTCCATGTGCTTTGCAAACCTCAAAGGACTATTTAAATGCTATTATGAGATGGATTTTTCTTTCTAGAGAAGGGACATGTCTAAGTACAAGACCATAAACTTCTATCTTGGTCTCTGCTATTACTTATGGAATGCAATTTATAACAAATATTATGGAGACAACACAGTACCACCAGAATTACTTTTTTATTTTTCTTTCTTTTTCTTTTCTTTTCTTTTTTCATCACAAATGTTCATTTTGGAATTGAGAAAAACAAAAGATTCTTAAAGACTATCAATTTCAGATGAGTGATTCTCTGAACCACTAGTGGAGAGGATTATTTTTTTAGTGGAGAGCCTTTTCACATGAGGAGTTCCCCACATGGATGGGATCATGGGTTTGGATACCTCTTTGAGCCTATACTACTAACATCTCAACCTACAGAAAGTTGAGTTCCAATCCTGGTTCTCCCAAATCACTAATGTTTTTGTTCCATATGACCAAGGCTAAAGCTTCTGGACAACTTCCTTCAGTCTTCTCACTATATACCCTACCTTGAACTCGCCTTTCTTCCCATTACTCATCTATATGATATCTCCCCCAATTAGAATGTGAGGTCCTTGGGAACAAAAATTACCTTACTTGTTCATTTTTGCATTTTCAGTCTTGAGTATAGTGAATGGCAAATAGTAATTGTTTGATAAATGTTTCATTCATTTCTTCATTAATCTATGAATTATCCATCCATTCATCCATCTATCCATCCATCTTTACCTTTGAGAGTACAACTCCGATGGGCTGGCCATGTCATTCAAATGTCAAAAGATGCTTGCCTAAAAGATTATTTGACTGAAGACTCACACAAGGAAGACACTGACATGGTGGTCCAAAGAAGCAATATAAACACTCTCTCAGGGTTTCTCTAAAAAACTTTGGGATTGATTGCATGACATAGGAGACACTAAGTACTACTCAGAATGGCGAGCCCTCATCAGAGAAGGTGCGGTGGTCTATGAGCAAAGGAGAGTTGCAGTAGTTCAAAAGAAACACGAGATGCACAAATTTAGTGAAATCTCCATCCCAAATGTTCATCTGGACTTGGAGTAGAATATTCCAAGCTCATATTGGTCTGGTCAGTGACAGTCAAGCACATTGTACCTTGATTCCAACAAAGCAATGTCATTTTGGTTCTCTTTGAGAAAGAAAGACAATAATCAATCAACTAAGTATATATCCATCCAGCTATCCCTCTTTCTATACACATTTTGGAATAGCTTCTTCTGAGATATTTTCTTTTATCCAGGATCAGATTTGAAATGAGATTTTTTTGAACTTTGAGGAAGACTGTCTATAGCATCCTTACTCACATGCATACAAATATATACACATAAACCCATACACACACATAGAGAGATGTAAGTATATATTGGGAAGCTAGATATGATGTTGGGCCTGAATCAGGAAGACTTATCTTCCTTATTTCAAATAAGTCCTCAGACATTACTAGCAGTATGACCCTGGCTAAGTAATTTAACTTGTTTGCTTCAGTTGCTTATTTATAAAATCAGCTGAAGGGGAGGGGGAAAGCTAAGGGAGGGAGGAGGAAAAGTCTGAAATACAAAGTTTTACAAAAATTAAAGTTGAAAGCTATCTTTACATATATTTGGAAAAATAAAATACCATTGGATTTTTTTTTAATAAATGAATGTTGAAAAATAAAATAAAATAAGCTGACAAAGGAAATGGCAAATCAGTCCAAGATCTCTGCCAAGAAAACCCAAATGGAATCACAAAGACTCAGACATGACTGAAATGACGGTCTTCCCTCTGAAATTTCCTCTTACTTACCCTTAATACATCTTATCTGCATGTCACTTCTCTCATTAGAATCTGGGCACCCTGAGAGAAGTTTTTTGGGCTTTTTTGTATCTCCAAAGATAATAGACTCTAAAATTCCTAAAAGGAAAATGGGAAATAATGCAAAATTGGGACTCAAGAGAGGCATTTAGGAATTAAATAGCTAAGAAAGACATAAATAATGATCTGGCACAGGGAAACATCCTTTATTTCTCTCTGCTCAAGCTACAAATAAAAAAATGATAGAAAAGCCAAATGTATAAGGGTTGGGCGTCACCAACTAAGCTTTGTTCTTGCTTTGACATGTCATATACTGGCTCTGAGCAATGCACTAATGGCTCTCAGTGTTCTGGCAACTCTTTAAGATGCTAAGTTGCAGAGTGGACGCCAACCTGTCTTGGTAGAAGGAGTTCCCTCTTCTAGAAGTTCCTTATATGAATATAATCACAATTACATCCCCTATTCTTCCGGTCACATGATGGAGTATTAATGACACTGGATCTGATTAAACAATGAGAGTTCATTTACTGATCTGATATTTGCTAGTCATGTGATCTTAAGAAAGTCATTTTTCTTTTCTGAACCTCAGTTTTCTCACCAAAAGAACGGGCTACTTTCTCCTATCCATCACAAGTTGTATTATCATGATAGAATTGCATAAAGTGTGTGAAATTGTTTTGTAAAAATAAATGTTAAGAAAATGTCAGAGATTATTGTCAGTATACTTCATACTCTATGTCCTGCTTGCTTTTTGTGTAAACTTGACAGATCTAAAAGAAGAAATTCAGGCACTTATCAGTTTTTCCTTAGGCACAAATAAGGAGAATCTACTGACCAATGGAAAATTATTTAATTTCAACAGCACATGTCTTTTCCTTTTCCTTTCCTATTTAGAAATCAGGATACTTTGGTGCAGGTGGGTTGCCTCATAAAGAACCGTTTCATCTCATATCCCCTTCCCTTCTCTTTTTGTTATGAACCTCTCACATATTGCTAAAGTCAGGGAAAAGAAAGAAACCTTATAGGAATAAATTAAATTGGTAGAATAATAGCTTTTCTCTTCCCAGAGGAGGTGAGCAGGTATTTGACCATGTCACACTTATCTTTGTTGAATTCCCAAGGATAGCCAAATGAATCAGAACTGTCTCTGTCATGTCTTCCTGAAACCTCAAGAGATAATGGGAAGACTTCATTAGGAGCCATTGACAATCATTGTTCAGACCACAATAAAGATAAAACATCTTTGAAATCTTAACATTGATCAGTGTAAAAACATCCAGGCAACACATACATTTGGAGTCAGGAGTGACCTAAATTGTAATCCCTCCTCTGACATTTGCTATGGCACAATGGATAAATAACTTGATCAACTAAGTGGTATGGTGGAAAGATCTCGTAACTTTGAGACAGGAAGATAAGAATTCAAATCCAGCTTCAGATATGCCCTAGTTGTGGGATTCTGGGCAAGTTACTTTATCTGTTTGCCTCCTTTGGCAGTCATAAAATAACATTTGTAAAGTTGGCATACTGCCTGGCACATAGTAAGCACTATATATATGTAAATTGTTATTCATATTATTGGGCACCTAGGAAGCATGGTACTTAGAGTGCCAGATCTGACATCAGGAAGACTCATCTTTCTGAGTTCAAATCTGGCCTCAGATATTTACTAGCTGTGTGATCCTGGGCAAGTCACTTCAACATGTTTGCCTCAGTTTCCTTCTTTGTAAAATGAGTTAGAGAAGAAAAGGGCAAAGCATCCCAGAATCTTTGCCAAGAGAACCCTAAATGACGTAATTAAGAGTCAGCTCAACTAGAGATTCCTCAACTTTGAAATGGGTTTCATATCCATTATACTTCATAGGATTGGTACTAGGCTCAAATGAGACAATATTTATTGATTATCTTGTAAATCCTCAAAAGTTGTATAATTACTTCTTGCTATTGTTATTATTCCAATCTTTTCATTTTTAAAAATGTTGTTTTGATAGAAAAGATTCCAATGACAAGTGAGCATCCAATTCTTCTTCTAACATTCTGTGTATTATTGCACAGATAAAAATAATTTATATGTATAATTGAATAAAAGTATCAGAATATAAATTCATCTTTTATAGGATCATTGAAAGTACCTTCAAGGTGCTTCCAGTATCAGATATGACAAAGGGAATATAGCCTTTTACCAATTTGATTTTGATTTTTTTCCCATAGGTCCTTGTATTACTGAAATTTTTTGTTCTATGTGGCTTCCACATAGGTTATGAGGTTTTTGAAAATATTGATAGCTATCATAAACATCTTTATTAAATCTTTATGGCTCAAGGTTATGTCCATGTGATTTTGGGAAGAAATAATTCATCTACTTCTCCTCTTTTTCTTTCTTCTATTCCTCCTGTCCTCCTTTTCATTCTCCCTCTTCCTCCTCCTCCTTATTCTCCATTTCTTCCTCTTCCTCCTCCTATTGCTTTTGTTCTTCTTTTTTCTCCTCTTTTTGTCTATCCTTGTCTTTCTCCTCCTTTTCCTCCTTTTTCATACTTTCCCTCTCTTCCTTCCTCCTCCCTATCCTCTTCCTCTTTTATTTCCTCCTCTTCCTCCTCCTCTTTCTTTCCCCCCTTTTCCTCTTTCTCTTTTTTGCCTCCTCCTCCTCTTCTTTACAGTAGACCTTGAAAAAAATTGCAGTGAATTACATGGTACCTTGCACGCAGAATGTGCTCAATAAATATCTGTTGGTTGGGTTATAAAAACTTATTGAATAGAACTGAGATGAATCTGTCCAACTAGCTAGGAAATTAATTTAGTTGTAGACAAGCCTTTACAATTTCAGCTTTAAAACTCTGGTTTAGAGCTGGGGGAAAAGTTTTTTTTTTTTCCCTTCTAAATTCACTTGTATGAATTCACAGGATGATTGCCAGTCTTTCCCTCCCCATGGTGCTATGAAGACCTGGTGAAAGGACTAGCTTTTCCTGTCTGTTTTTAAGCCAGCACAAACTCAAAAATGTATCCCATATGGCTGTAGGAATGAACAGCAAGAACCATCATGAAGAAAAGATAAGTTTCTGAACAATTCTGCTCTCTTAAAAGTTGGCAGTGACTGCTGGATCACTAGATAATCTTCACCTCTGAGAAATCCTTTATGGCTCACTCTAGGACAGCCCCTTGCAAGAAAACTGCCAGCCTGGAATCTAGCATTACCTTGTGTGTAGTGGGCTTGGGTACACAGAGCCAGCTAAGATCAATGCATTTGCCTGCCAAAGTACCAGACCAAGGACTGCGGCATTGTAGTGAGCATCTCTTGCCAGCCCCAATTCCTCATGGTTCCACTGAAGTGATAGAAATGTTTCAAGAGGAACCCATGAGAGACACATTATGCAAACCCAGTCAACATTTTGCTGTCATCCATAATGTTCTTTCAGACCTAGTCAATTCCAACTGTGAGCTAGATACGGCTTCAGACATGGAAATAGACACCTTTTTTCCAAGTTCAACCAACTGAAAAAAAGACAAAAAGGACAGCTGGCATATCGCATTTCAAGGAGAACATGGCTCTTTGCAATGCTGTTTAAAAATGTGTGAAACTTGTCTTATCACCCAGTTATTTGATAGAGTAGAAAGATAATTGGTTTTGGGAGGCAGAAGAACTGGCTGATTTCAACTCCTGACTCTTATTTCTCATTTTTTAGTTGACCTTTGGTTTGTAAAATGAAGAGATCAGAGGTTATAATTTCTAAGAATTCTTGCAGTTCTAAATGTTATGATATTTATCTTTAAAATATCTTCCAATACACCAATGGATCTGTGACTTCATCAGGTTAAGTTCTTTGTCCATAGTTGAAGGCAATAGTGGCTGTGCTGTGAGACTCTCTTAGAAGTTTCCCATAAATTTGTAAGATTAGATCTACACAATGCAGAGATAATCAATTATCTCTCATTTTTTTACTAATTTTTTTAGTTGATATACTTTATACCAAGGCTTCCTAAACATTTTCTATTGTGATTTTTTTTTTTTTTTTTGGTCAGAAAAATCTTTACACAACCCCAAATATATAAATCAAACATTTATTGATAATAAATCACAATTTGATAATCAGCACATATAGCTATGCAACCCCATATGGGGTCATGATCCAGTTTTAGAAATTTTAGAAGCTTTGCTTTATATCACTTCTCCCTCCCAATTCTTTCTTTGTAATGCTTTGTCTCTTCTAGAAGTCCGTCATAAATTTCTCGATTATCTTCTTTTGCCCTTTAGGTGTTCTTCAGCCATTTCTATAAAGGTTATTTTTTTTAACTAATCAGATTTAATGAATCTATGTCCCTTGCTTGTTGCACAGATTGGCAAATTTAAAAGGAGTTTATCATAGACTGAGGCTGTGAGTATAAGTCAATTATATTGGGATGATCTGAAAAAAATATGATGGGGTAATAAAGAGGGGTACCCTGGAGAAGGGGGAAAGGAGAGAAGAAAATTTTCTCACATTAAATTTTCTCATACAAGGAAAAGCTTCTGTAATGGAGAAGAAAAGAATGAAAGATATAGTTCCATGTGTAAATATGTATGTATGTGTTCACACACACATGTATACACACACAGACACACACGCACTCAGTTGGTATAGAAATCTATCTTATCTAATAGGGAAATAAAAGGGGAAGGGGAAACAGGACAAGAGAAATTGGGGGGAGGGCTAAAAAAAGTAGATAAATTAAGGGAGGCAGTTGTTGCTTGATTATTCCAGTCATGTTTGATTTTTTTGTGATCCATTTGGATTTTTTTTTTTTTTTTTTGCAAAGAAACCACTGTAATGATTTGCCATTTCTTTCTCCAATTCATTTTATGGATGAAGAACTGAAGCAAACAGGGTTAAATGACTTATTCCGAGTCACACAACTAGTAAATGTCTAAGGCTGGATTACAAAAACCAGTTTTCCTGATTCTAGGCTTAGAGCTCTATCCACTATAGCACCTAGTTGCCCCTTATCAAAATAACAAGACTTTTGAAAAGGAACAACACAATAACAGAAAAAGTGAAAAGATAAACAGGAAAAGATAGGATGGAGGGAAAATAAACAGTAATCATAATTTTGAATGTGAAAGGGGGATGATCTCATCCATAAAACAGAAGTGGATAGCAGAATGGATTAGAATCCAAACAAACATGTTGGAGATACTGTTTATAGAGTTAATCTTAAAAAGAATACAAAGTTAAAATAAAGGGATGAAATAAAATTTATTATGCTTCAACTACACTAACCAGTCAGGGATAGCAATTATCATCTTAGAGCAAAACTGAAAAGAAACCCAATTGAAAGAAGCAAACAAGGAAACTGCATTTTGTTAAAGGGTGCCATAGATGAAGTAATATAAAAATATTCATATATCTTTCTTTGAGAAACTCTTCGGTACTGAGTCAAATTAAAAAAAAAATTACCATTTCCCAACTGACATATGATCAAAGGATATCAACAATTAAAAAAAATCAAAACTATTATCATATGATAAATGCTCCAAGTCACTTTTGATTAGAAAAATGAAAATAAAAACATCTCAAAGATAGCACCTTTTGTTTAGCAGAAACCACAATGCAAGAGAAGTGAAGGAACATGGGAACACCAACAAACTGTTGGTGGTAGTGTAAAATAGTCCAACCAGTCTGAAGAACAGTTGGGAACTATGTCCAAAGGATTATAAAACTGCATGACCTGAGCAAGCAATACCACTACAAGATTTATACTCCAAAGAGATCAAAGTAAACAAGAAAAGGGCTTGTATAGAACATTTATAGCAGCTCTTTTTGTGGTAGCAAAGTTTGAAATTGAGAGGTTACTCATCAATTGGGAAATTGTTGAAGAGGTTGTGACACTGTTGTCATGGAGTATTATTTTGTTATGGCATGACACAGTAGATGGCTTCAAGGGAAAAAATGACAAGATCCATGTGAACTGATGCAAACTGAATTGAGAAGAATTGAGAAACAATTGTGTTTCATAACAGCAATATTATAATTATGACCAGCTGTGAAAAACTTGGCTACTCTGATCAATGATTCAAGGCAATTCTGGAGTTCTCATTATGAAAGAATTCCATCTAACTCCAGAGGAGAATTGATGAACTCTGAAAATGCCAATTGAAGCATAATATTCTCATTTCAATCTCTCTCTCTCTCTCTCTCTCTCTCTCTCTCTCTCTCTCTCTCTCTCTCTCTCTCTCTCTCTCTCTCTCTCTCTCTCTCTCTCTCTCTCTCTCTCTCTCTTCTCTCTCTCTCTCTCTCTCTCTCTCTCTCTCTCTCTCTCTCTCTCTCTCTCCTCTCTCTCTCTCTCTCATCTCTCTCTCTCTTCTCTCTCTCTCTCTCCTCTCTCTCTTTCTTTTCTTTTCTTTTCTCTATCTGGAAATGTTTTACCTGATTTCACATTTATAATTGACATCATTTTTCCTGCTTTCTTAATGGGTCAGGGAGGATTGAGAAGAAGAAAAGTACTTTGGAACTCAAACTTTAAAAAGAAAAGAATGTTAAAATTAATAATAAAATTTAAATAATTTTAAATGTTTCTTTTCAAATTGGTGTATTTTTAAAAGGGAATAACAATGGCCTTCTATGAAAGGGGTTGGAAAAACTACTTGAAAATCCTGAAAAAAAAAAACAATTTGAATAGATGGAAAGGCATTTTTCTCTCATGTGGATTGCCTCAAAATTCACCCCAAGAAGGGGTCAGAGGCAGCTAAGTAGCACAGTAAATGGAGTATTGGTCCTAGAATAAGGAAAATCTGCCTGCAAATCCATTCTCACATCATTATTATTTGTGTCACTTTTAGTAAGTCAAAGAGTCTCTGGCTTCCTTAGCTTCCTCATTGGTAAAATGGTAATAACAATAACATCTCTTGTCATCAAAACCATTTGGTGCTAAGAACTAAAATAGATGATCAGTGGAATAGGTTATGTTCACTGTAGACACAATAGCCAAGGACTATAATAATTTCCTCCAAAGATTTCAACTTCTGGGATAAGAATTCAATGTTGAAAAAATTGGTAGGAAAACTGGAAAATAGTATGGCAGAAACTAGACTTTGACCAACATCTTATACACTATACCAAGATAGATCTAAATGGATTCATGATTTAGATATAAAGAGTGATACTTTAAGCAAATTAGCAAAGCAAGGGATTGTCTATCTTCAAATCTTTGGTGAAGAAATTTATAGTCAAAGAATAAATGGAGAACATTAGGAAATGCAAGATGGATAATTTTTATTACATTACATTAAAAAAGCTTTTGTACAAATAAAATCAATGCAGCTTAGATTAGAAGGGAAACAGAAAGCTCGCTGGGAATTATAGCCAATGTTTTTGACAAAGACATCATTTCTAAAGTATATTGAAAACTGACAAAAATTTATAAGAATATAAGTCACTTCCCAACTGATAAATGATCAAAGGATAGAAACGGACAATTTTCTGATGAAGAAATTAAAGCGATCTATATGAAGAATTACAAATTAAAACTCTGAGGTACCTCTTCATATTTCACAAACTAACTAAGATGACAGGAAAAGATAATCATAACTGCCGGAGGGGATCTGGGAAAACTGGACACTAATGTATTGTTGGTGGAGTTGTGAACTAATCCAACCATTCTAGAGAGCAATGTGGAATTAGGCCCAAAGGGCAATAAAATTGTAAAATCTCTGATCCAGCATTGTCCCTACTGGGTTTGTATGCCAAAGAGATCATGTACAAAAATGTTTGTAGCAATCCTTTTTATAGTGGCAAGAAACCGGAAATTGATTGGATAGCCATTGGAGAAGAAGCTATGATACATGAATGTAATGGGATATTATTGTTCTATAAGAAATCATGAGCAGGCTGATTTCAGAAAGGCTTGGAGAGACTTACATAAGCGATACTAAGTCAAGTGAGTAGAACAAAGAGAATGCTGTATACAAGAAGATTATGTGATTATTACCAGTAATGGTCTTGGCTCTTTTCAAAAAATGAGGTGGATTCAATGCAATTACAACAAACTTGTGATGGAAAGTACCATCCACATCCAGAGAGAATTGTGGAAACTGAATGTGATGAAAGCATAATATTTTCATTTTTTTGTTTCACTGCTTGTTTGTTTTTTTCTTTCTCCTGTTTTTCCCCCTTTGATTTGTTTTTTTTTTTTCTTGTACAGCATGATGGAAATACTGTACATGTTTGCACATGTTTAACATATATCAGATTGCTTGCTGTCTTGGGGAGACAGGGGAGGAGAGAGAGGAAGGAGAAAAATTTGAAACAAAAGATTTTGAAGAAGTAAATGTTAAAAATTATCTTTGGATATCTTTGGGAAAATTAAGTACTATTAAAATAAATCAATTAAGAAAAAAATAAAATGCCAAAACAAAAAATAGGCTTCTTTCCCAGGATTATTGTGATAATGAGATGTTATTTGTAATGTGTTTTGTAAATCTTAAAATGCTTGTGTTTAGTAATATTAAATGTAAAGATCAATATTATTTTGGGCTTAAACTGACTACTTGAATATCCATTCTAAAGTATTTTTTGCTCTTTATATAGCCTGCTGTTTTAGGATAATGAAATTGTAACTCTCCCCCACCAAAAAAAAAAATGAATGAATGAATAAATGGCAAAAGTAAATCTTGACATTAATTGCTCTGTGCTTCTGGGCAAGACATTTAACCTTTTTGAGCGTAAGGGAATT
Source organism: Antechinus flavipes (assembly GCF_016432865.1). NCBI lineage: Eukaryota > Metazoa > Chordata > Mammalia > Dasyuromorphia > Dasyuridae > Antechinus > Antechinus flavipes. Next base: position 234,684,287 of record NC_067403.1, read on the forward strand.
CTTCAATCTTTACCTATTGAATTAGAGCTGGATTGTGACTTGCATTGGTGGTGCAGACTCCCGGATGGCCATAATCACAGACATCAGACATGTTGATTCATGTCTCTTTTTCTCTTTTTCTATGTCTCTCTGTCTCTCTTTCTCCTTTTTTCTTTCCTCCCATACACATACATTCTTACACCAATATGTAATACACATATAGGAAGATAGATACATAAATTGATAGAAATTTACTTTAGGTGAAATTATGTGATGATTTATAATCTCCATCCTGATCTTGGTAATGCATAGGCCCTACTTATTACTAATGTATAACATAGAATGCTAAGTATATTAGAAAGGTATATATGTGTCCCCAAATACCAGTTTCCAAGGGAACTTTCTAAAGGGGAAAGAGTAGCTTTTCCATTCTCTTAAAATTCTCCTTCCTTTTTTCCTTTCACCATGTACAGCCAATTTGTAATATCACTCATTTCTTCTCTCCATTTTCAGGAAAAGTCACTTAAATCACTGATGTTCAAGATCATACATCAACTATTACATAGAATATTTTAATAAGCTCCTACTTGGCCTTTTATTTCGCTTTCTCCCTCTCCACACTATCCATCAAAGTATCCATCAAGTAATCTTCTGAATGTACTGCTCTAATCATTAATCCTCAATTCAATAACTTTCAGAGATTTTCCATTGTCTGTCAAATAAAGGACCTAACTTTTTGACCTGTCATTCATGGTCATCTACAATCTGGACCCATTTTTCTTCCAGCCTTATCATATACTGTTTCCATTTATATATTCTTCAATCTAGCTGAACTCTGTAGCAGAGAACGAATGATATAATAGCTGAAGAATGGGATTTGGAATCATTCTTAGGTTGGTATCTTATCTTGACACTACCAGGCTACGTGATACTGAGAAAATCATCTAATTTCTCTATGGCTCAGTCTCTTAATCTAGAGTATTAAATGGAGTTTTATTTTCTTTAAAGTCTATTTAAACACTAAAATTATGACAATACGATGGAATTATATTATTTCCCCTTCTAATTCTACTCTCTCCCAGCTCTTTGCCTTCTGCTCATCTTGTTGTCCAGGACAACGGATTTCCACCTTAGGAACCCCTCCATTCTTTGAAGATCCAACCTAAAAGTGACATTTTAAATCCCAATTCTGCTACTTGCTGCCTCTGAGACCTTGGGCAAGATAGGTTCCCGCTCTGTGACTCAATTCCTTATCTGTCAAAGGAGTCTGTTGGATTGGATGGTCGCAAAGGTCCGTGTATGGCTCTAAATCCTCTACTTGCCTGATTTAAAATAGCATTGTGCTTGCCCTTTTATTAAAAAAAAAGTGTTCATTCCAGATGGAAGTAGGCTGATGGCGACATGTTTTCTGCCATTATCCCCCTCAGCTGTGCCCTGGCTTACCAAAGGATAGAGAACCATCTGTCTGGGACGCTCTCACTAGATGTCTGCCTGAAGGCAGGAAGCTGGGCAAAGCAGACAGCTTTATGTAACACTCCAAAAGTACACTCTTCCCTGATTTATCTCAGTGACAGGTCTGAGATTCCCCATGAGGAGAAGGACAAGGAAAAATGTGGAGAACATGGTTTTCTGCTCTCCAACCAATTCCAAGGTACTTACTGAAACATCCCATCCTTGAATTGTTCATGTTTACCTATTCCCATGCCCATGAGTCCTGCTCTCATTTTCTATACCCTTGATGAGCTCTAAAGTGGTCTGCTCATTCTATCACCTTTCCTAAGGCACATTCTTTTTCAACAGACCTTCTTGCCTTCAGAATATATATATTTTTAAATGTAAGACATCTTTCCATTTACTTTTACAATCTTATATGCTTATAGCATTCCTCTAATTGAAATAAATGGTGCAGAATTCACTGCAGGGTACATCAAGTAAGTAATCAGATTATTTATTTTGTATTTTATTATTTTTTCAGTCTCATCTGGACAATTCATTTTATATGAAAATTTTCATTAAAATAGAGATGAACATTAATGGTTATATTAGTATGTCAAAGTGTTACAGATATCTATGCATTTGGCTAAATGCATTGTATAAGAAGGATGATGTTATCTGCTACTCCTTTCTGAGTGCATTTTCTTTTTCTTGAGATCAAAAACCTTGTGTCGTACTCATTCATCTGGATGGAGGCTGCATTTTGATATAATATCATGGCAGAGAATTTGGAATCCAATAACTTGAATACCCAAGTTTCAGAGTCATAAAGAATGAGATGCCTATTCTGTAATATGTAAAATATTTTGTGTCTATGATTTTCTTATAACTTAAATGGCTTTGAGGCATAGTTTTGACTTACACCTTTCTTTACAGAAGATTTTCCCATGAAAGTGGTAACAAGAATATTGCTGGGATAGAGACAAAAAAAATGATAATTTCTTTTATCTCTGAGCTGAGTCACTGCTATTGACATTGGGTCACGCATAAAAACCAGGATATGTTGTTGAGGCACTTCTTGTCTTGTTTATCAATCATGACCCTTGTCAACATAGTGATTTTTCCATTGATCAATTTGTCTGGTTTGCAGTTATCAAAAATGAAAAGCAGAGTTTTCTAATTTGATGATTCCAAATGATTTCTTCTCCAAGCAAGTGAGTCCACAGATAACAAAAAGAAACGTAAAGGACTGCTTGCCATCTGGGGGAGGGAGTGGAGGAAGGGAGGGGAAAAATCGGAATAGAAGTGAATGCAAGGGATAATGCTGTAAAAAATTACCCTGGCATGGGTTCTATCAATAAAAAGTTATTTAAAAAAAAAGAAAACAAACAGAAACTTTGTACATCATTGCCATCAAATGACATTCCTTGAATCTGTATAACATATTGTATGAAGAAAAAATGTAAAAAAAAAGCTATGTTTTTTTGCTTCTGACAGCAAATGATTCATGTATGTCAATTCAATTTAAATAAACACTAATGTTTTTGATGTGCCTACTATATAAAAGACATTAGGAATGAAAAATTTAAAACTTATCCACACTCTCAAGAGGTTTATATTCTACTGGGGTTATATAACATTCTATTCCAAGTTGATGTCATATCTATCTGTCTCCATGCATTAATATAAGTCATTTTATTTGAAAATTTCAAGAAGGATGAAGGTAAATTCAATAATTAAATTAGTATTTAAAAGTGATATCAGTACTGATACTTAGAAAAATTATGCCATTTAAAAGAAGGATGTAACATTTTGCTTTCCTTCTCATCCCTCTTACTAGGGACTCAACCAATCTTTTTTGAAATGTAAAATCTAATATTTTATACATTTAGTAGATGGACGGTGAAGAGAGTACTATACTCAGAATTGAAGGAGATCTGACTTTTGAGTTTTGTATCTGATATTTGCTCATTGTATGATGCTAGGATGCTCATTTCAACTTTCTTGTTTTCATTTTCTCCCTCTCTAAAATGGGAATACACAATTTTACAGGCTTGTTTTAAGAACCAAATAATGTAATCTATGTAAAGGCACTTTTCAAATGTTAAAACATATAATTGCTAAATATTTAAATTTGAATGTATGAAGAATACATGTATGCTTATACACATGTATAAACACACACATATATATCAATAATACAAAATAAATTCAAAGAGTGAGAGATTAACATAGCAATAATAACAAAGCTTACCATTGGATCATTACAAAGAAATAGATTAAATACACAACACATTTAAAGATAAAATGAATTCAACTGCTTCATTGCTTCCAACACATTAGAATAGCTGATAATAACAATTTAGGTAACAAAATCAGGACAAAAACATAAATTGGACGAGATTTAATAATAATAACAACAGCAATAATATTAACTAGCATTTAGAATTTTATGGTTTACAAAGAACTTTATACATTATATCTGTTGATCCTCACCACTTTGTAAGATAGATAATTATCATTTTTTGACAGATGAAAGAACTGGCTCCTAGAGAGGGTAAGGGTCTTACCTAGAGTCACAGAACTAGTACATTTTCATTAGTGTACATATGAATATAAATGTAAAGTCTTATGTGGAGCTTCAAAATATTAATTTTACAAGTAAATAATAAATTTAGGTGTATTTAGGAAGTAACTTTTTTTTTCATTGTTATTGTTTTTCCCTTTAAAAAAGATAAGAATGAGGAATTGAAGTGGACTACAAGCACAATTTAAATCAATATTGTGACATAGCAGTAAAAAAAGATGATGTGTTTGAGTTATTTTAAAAGAGCAAGCTTCCAGGAATGAAGAAATGATGTTAAAGGTGAATTCTATTCTTATCAGATCACATCTGAAATATTCCATTTTATTCTGGGCACTTCAATTTAGAGAGAAAGAAAATCAAGATGATGAACAGACCACCATCACAAATATCATCAATAGCATTTATTCAGGTCATAAACGAGAGGAAAGTACCTGCATGTGTAACAATATTGGTAGTATCTTTTTTTGTAATGGCAAGGAACAGTAAATGAGTGGATGTTCATCAGTTGGGGACTGACTAAAGAAAATATGATATATTAATATAATAGGATATTGTTCTACTATTCTATAAGGAAAAGATGAGTAAGCTGATTTCAGAAAAGGCTGGAAATAGCTGTATGAACTGATGCTAAGTAAAGTGAGCAAAACCAAGAGGACACTGTACATAGTAACAAGATTATGTAATGATCTTGATGATGTGACTTGGCTCTTTTCAACAGTGAGGTGATTCAAGGCAATTTCAACAGATGTGTGATAGAAAGTGCCATCCGCATCCAGAGAGAGAACTATGGAGCTTGAATATAGATCAAAACATAGTATTTTTATCTTTTTCATTATTTGTTTGTTTGTTTTTTCCCCTTTTGATCTGATTTTTCTTATACAGTATGAAGAATATGAAAATAGATTTAGAAATTACACATGTTTAACCCCTATCAGTTTGTTTACTTTCTTGGGGAAGGGAGAAAAAAAAGACAGAAAAAATGGATCATAAGATTTTATACAGGTGAATGCTTAAAAGAATCTGTACATGTATTTGGAAAAATAAAACACTATTTAAAACAGTATTTATGCTTCACTTTAAAGTTTGCAAAATGTTTTTACAAACACCATCTCATATTAACCTCACAAAAACTTGGGGTGTTATTATTATCCCTATTTTACAGATGAGAAAACAGGATGAATAATAGTAAAAGACTTACATACAGTTTATACATATCAAAAATTGGATTTAATGACTGCTTAGAGAAAATGAGGAAGCTGGGCTTAGACAAAGAGAAGGCATAAGAAATACTAGCATGTGTGGGTCATGATAGCTAAGTATTTGTACTTCTATCACATGAAAGATTAGATTGATTATATTTGGACCCAATAGTCAGAATTAGAAACAATGGGTATATGCCACAAAAGGATATTTAGTGTTGTTTTCAGAAAAAAATAAATACAGAATGTAACAAAAAATGAATGTAACAGAATTTCCCAATAATTATACCTACCTGAAATAAGAATGGACTTTTTTTTTATAATGAAGGTAGCAAGCTCCCTTCCGTTAAAAGGCTTCACACTGAAATTTCATACCCAATTGCTGAATATCTTATATTCAGAAATCATGGTCAGGTGTGAGCTGACTTAGCTAGCCACTGAAATTCCTTCAAGTTAACTGAGTTCATGTCACTCTAGAATTTTTAGAATGCCCAAATCCTACCCAGTTTTCAAGAATCAAAGATATAAAAGATAATAGATTCACAATGTTTCCTCTTCTCCTTTTAGAAGTGAAGAAAAAGCCCAGGCAAGTGAAGAAAAACTGAAGTTGAAGAAAACTGAGAAAGAAAAAAAAAGTCATTTTCTGCCAAATCTGTTGCATTTGGTTCCAAAAAAGAAAATGTCTATAGTTCCCTGGGACTTATTCTTTTGATCTATAAAATGAGAGGGTTGGTCTTGATAGTTTCTCAGGTTCTTTCCAATCCAAGACCTTTGAATTGATGGAGAGATAATATGTGAAAGTGTATTGTATTATTCTGCCATGAGCTATGGTTATTTATATATAACAGTCTATCAGTGAATCCTTATTAATCACCAGGGTTTGTGCCAGGAACTGGGGATAACTGGCTTAAATGTTCTGCTTGGCTACAAGCTCCGGGAGGATAGGAGGTTGTATCCTATTTTTCTTTGTCTCCTCACAATGCCTCATACACAATAGAAACTGCCTTCCACAGGTTAGATCTAAGTATCCCACTTTTTAAAAAAAAAATGTTTTTCTCCCATTTCCTAAGGAAGTGTCTTTGCTTTAAAGTTGCTAAAACGTGATAATGGAAATTTGAATGATGGAAAGGTGAGAGGAACACAGGGAAATATCACACAGCAAAAGGTTTGCAAAATATCATTTCTTTATGTGACATACTAATTCTCTGCAGAGTTGTGAGTAACTATTGTCTATCTTTCATTAATTTTCACCTCAACCTTAATGCATGGCTATTTTCTTATATTTTACAAATGCTCCCTTCAAACATTTCTTGCTAGTTTCCTGTTGCTCCTGAGACCAAATCCAAAATTTGATGAATACATTCCAATTACACCCAATTTTAGAAGTCTCATGCAATTTATTTAAAAGATCGATCGTTGCTGGCATCCATTTGCCACAAAACTCAGCCCATTCTCGTTTTCACATCAGGTGACTGTCAGAATGGAGAAATCTGTCAGGCTACATCAGCATGCTGGGCTCTCACAGCAGTGAGGAGAGATGACTAAAAGAAAAGCATTATGTCCCATTAAATGATATGTCCAACCATGCTATCCTCTAATCTGTAATTGGAAATAATTTTCAAATTGCATATGGAATAGTCTCCTCTGAGCTCCTAACACCCTTAGGAGAGTTAATGGATACATTTTGTCATCTTCTTTAGAGTGACCATGGCTCTCCATAGTCAGAGATGGAACAGACATTTTCAAAACAAAGTTGAGACACTGATAATGGTGAAAAACACTGATTCATACGGACATGTTTGCAAGCCCAAATTTGGAGAGAATTTTTTTTTTTTAAACAGGGTCCAGTGAGATGTTTATTTCATGAAATACATCCCTGCCAGAAACTCCTTTTTATTTGTACTCTGAACACAGGATCAACTCAATTACATCATATGCTCTTATCTATTCTTTCTCCTTAACTATTGTTTCTTGCCAAGGAAAATTTAAGTAATGTGCCTAAAATTGTAAGAAAATATTTTCTTGGTGTCCCTGTAAATTATTGTTGTTTGAGGAGTAAACCTTAGGTTTTTGTAAACATTCAAGACTATTTCATTCCATTGAATTTTCAGAGCAAATGAACAAATAAGGAAAGCTCAACAGTCATTTTAGCTAAAGAGCAAAGAAAGGGGGCAGTGTGAAATCCAAGATCTTTCTTCTTCCTGAGGATATTCTCCTCCCATGGTTATCAGAAATTGATAAGAATCCCTTAAAGATGCAAACTGGGATCAGGGAATCACAGATAGAGTGGAAGAAAGGAGGATAGAAGTCATTTAGATTTAAAAATTTACAGTATTTCTTTTTACAGATGAAGAAACTGAGGCTCAAAAGGTGATAGAAATTGTGTGAAATGACTCCAAGTCACTTTTGTTGTTTAATTGGTTCAGTCATGTCTCATTCTTCTTGACCTCCTTTGGGATTTTCTTGGCAAAAATACTGGCGTGGTTTGCCATTTCCTTCTCTGGATCATTTTATAGATGAGGAAACTGAAGCAAACAGGCTTGAGCCTGTGAGCTAGATACAAAGCACAAGAATAAGAAATTATGTAGAAATTATCATGTGCTATAGCTAGAGCCCTTGTGTTGATTTTTTTTCCTGAGTTCCAAACACTCATCACTATCTCAAACTGGATGTCCTATAAACATCCAAAACTAACAATCCCTCTACATTTTTCAACTACATACAATAATATAAAAATAAATATGGCATCTGAATGTAAAAAAGTCACATCCTAAAAATGGGAGGAAACGTGATCGGATACTTTTTGCATCTATGATTAAGAGAAGAATTCTTAAGTTAACATGGAATAGAAAAATCACAAAAAAATAGAATTGATAGTTTTAAAAAGGGATAGAAATGCACATATGCACATTTATATGTACATATCCACATTAAGATAAAATAAGAAAAAATACAGTAGACTAAAAAACTATTTGACTCATTAAGCATTGAAAGCACTATGATAACTGAAATATGGAAGAAATGATACAAATACACACGTGTCTATATTATCAAACACCATTTGAAAATAGATAGCCAAATGATATGAACAAATTTGTTTTGCTTTGCTTTTTAAAATATTTTATTTTTCCAAATACATGCAAAGATCATTTTCAACATTTGTCTTATGTTCTGAATTTTTCTCCCTTTTCTCTTCCATCCCTCTTCCCCACGACAGCAAACAATTTGATATAGGTTAAACACCTATATCACCTAAACTTAACCTATCAACCTAATATTAATTTAAAGACGTGAAATTCTTCTAAACATACACATTTTTTTTTGGGTAAAAAAAAAATTACAAACTCTAAAAAAGTGAAAATGTGCTTCATATTATCAATAGAAAGGGGAACAGAAAATGAAATTTAAGTTTCACTTCACAGAATACCAATTATCAAAGGTGATAAAAGATAGTAATTATTTTTGAGGGACTATTGGTCAGAAAAAAGGAACATTGTAGTACTGCTGGTGATGGTTGTGAATTGGTTAAAATGTTTCAGATGCCAATTTTGAATTATGCAAGAAAATTTATTATTCCATCTGTTCTCTTTGATTTCTTTTGACAAGGTAATTGGGTTAAGTTGCTTGCCCAGGGTCACACAGGTAGTAAGCATTAAGTTTCTGAATTCAAATTTGAACTCAGGTCCTCCTGATTCCAGGGCTGTTAGTACTATACCCTCTAGCTGTCCCCATAAATTCCCTTTGAACCAGAAATCCTAATATTGGGCTTATAACACAAGTGAAAGAGAGAAAGAAATGTCACACATATACAAACCATTAATAGGTTCTCATTAATTCTAGAATGGATTGGGGGAAGAAAAATAATTATATATGTGAATGTAATAGAATATTATTGTGAAAAAAGAAATAATAAATATCAGAAATGCAGACAAAATGAAGAGCTGTATGAATTGATCAAGAAAAAAATAAGCAGAAACAAAGGAAATATATACAACAGCTACAAAGATATTAAATTACAAGCTTATTAAAAGGAAACATAATTCTGAGCACAAGCACATAATGCAGTGTCGAGAATATGCAGATGTTTAATAAATGTTTATTTAGAACCTGCTATTTTAATTAATTGAAAAACCTACAAAATTTCTGGATGCAGGGTAATGAAACATCTAGTTCATGATAGAAAGTTGTGGGCTTAATAGGAAATAGTATTATGAGACTTTTACAATGTGATGAAGTTAGAAGAACAATTTATTCAAAGACATAAAATATAAAAAAATAACTGTTTTGATACCTGCAAGAAATTTGAAGTATCTGATTTGTTTGACTACACATAACTGTTACAATAAATATGTTTCTTTTTTCCTGTTCTTTTCTCTGTCTCTTAAAAAATTTCCCAATTGGATGGAAAATATAGTAGAGACAAAAGAGATTTTTATAAATTTTAAAACAATGGGAATTTGAGGAATGCCAAAGAGATGAAAATTTGCAAGAATTTTCAAATTAGCTTGCTATGTATTCTTAGTTTTATTTAACTTTCAGAAGAGAAATCTTACTGAAATATTATTATGATATAAGAAATGACAATTGGGATGGCTTAAGAAAAACTTGGGAAGACATATGAATGAGTGCAAAGTGAAATGAGCAGAACAAGAACATTATATATTGCAATAGTAACATAAACTAATTTGCCAAAGACTTACCTATCTTAATCAGTGCAATGATCTAAGACAATTCAGAAGTATGCATGATAAAAATAAAAATAATTTATCTGCTTCTAGAAAGAGAATTAATAAATTCTCCTTACAAATTGAAACATAATTTTTCACTTTTTTTGCTCATTTTTTTCTCCTTCCGTCCCTCCTTCCTTCCCTCTATTTTTTCCTGTATTCTTTCCTTCTTTTCTTCCTTCATTCCTTTCTGCCTTCTTTCCCTTCCTCTTCCTTATTCTTCTTCTTCTACTTGTCTTCCTCCTCCTTCTCCTCTTCCTCCGCTTCCTCCTCCTCCTCCTCCTCCTCTATTCCTCCCTCCTTTCCTTTTCCCTTCCCTCTCTCCTTCCTTCCTTCCTTCCTTCCTTCCTCCCTCCCTCCCTCACTCCCTTCCTTCCTTGCTTCCTTCTTTCCTTCCTTCCTTTCCTCTTTCTTGTTCTTCTTCCATTTGTCCTCTTCCTTCCTCCTCTTCCTCCTTTTCATAAGGAAGAGCTCAATATGAATAGGGAAGGTTTTTTGGGATGGATATGAAATGACTGGGATGTAAGGAGAAAAGAAATGTATAATACATTTTAAAAGGAAAAAAAAGTCTAATTTATTAGTCAACAAGCAATTTTGGAATATCTACTATATTTCAGTTTTAATACTCTGTGCTCTAATACTCTGCTAGCCAACAGACATAGAAAGACAAAAAAGAATCACAATACTTGTCCTCAAGGATCTTACATTTTATTAGGGGTTTGTGTTGATAGAGCTTTTAGGTAAACTGATCTATATGATATAAGACAGGAAATGTTTGGGTTAGGAGGAATGATCCTGACCAGGAATTTCATTAGGGAAATTGGATGGAGAGAAATGTTTCAATTGAACAGAATTATCATTTTTATCTTTGAGATTCATGTTGTAAGATTTCTTCTATTTGTAAGAAATTTTTGTCTTCATGTCAAACACTCCATCTATTTTACCACATGAATAATCGAACACCACACATTTTGAGGAAAAGAAGTAGAAAATCATTCAATACTCATCTTGAGATGCTTACATCAACAGAGCTAAAGCAAATTATCAATAATGATTTGTGCATAATTGTTTGCAGTCAGATGCTTATATGTGTGTATTTGTTTATGTATGTATGTATATATATAAATATATTTGTATGTATATACATATACACATAAGTATGTATATATATATATATATATATAGATAGATAGATAGATAGATAGATAGATAAACATGTGTTTATCATGATTGGGGCATGTCAATATAATAAAACTGTCAATAGTATTTAAATAAATTTATATAGGGTTGCTAACTGTCTAGAATTTATAGTAGAGAACTCAAAAGAAACAAAATAAGATTTAAAAATTGAATAAGAAACTAAAATCTCAGTGGAAATAATAAAATAGAAATTTAAGGAGAAAAGTACTTTTATCCTTCAAACTATACTTGTGAAGCAGTAATCATCAAAATTATTTCATATTGGTTAAAACTTAGAGAAATTGATGAATAAAACAGACAAAATAAGCAAGAATTCCTGAAAAAAAGTATTCAAAATCAATAGCGCAGAGCTTTAAAAAACATAAACTACCTTGGGGAAAGACTTCCTTTTTGGAAAAAAAAATCATAAAAACTTGAAGTCAGTGTGCCCTCTCCCCTAAATGATTTAGATCATAATCTTATGCCACACACCACAATGTATTCTAAATTCATATGCACCTAAATATAGCTGGTCATATTATTTCTTTTTTTTAATCACAGCTATGAATACTAGAAGATCTTTTAATCAAATAAGAGATAAAGATCACAAGAAAAGAAAATTTAAGTAATATCCATTTAAAAAGCCTTTGCACAAATAAAATTGATGTAGCTAGGATAAGAGAAACTGGTGATTGGGGCAATATCTTTGCATCCACTACTTTACATAACTTAAATAGAGAAGCAAATTATATTAATGTAAAAGACCAAACACATTTTCTCAATAGATTAATGGCCAAAGGACATAAGAACTTCTTAAATAAAGAATGAAAAACTATTAACATATGATGGTTCTGTATTTCTCATGATTAGATAAATACAAAGTCAGAAGCTTAACCTCACACCCATTGAATTCACAATGATGACAAAGGATAACAAGTATCATTTTTGGCATGGCGAATTAAAGAATGGCACATCAATATACTATTTGTAAACTGTTCCAATTCTTTTACCAAAAGATTTGGAATTATGAGGGAAATGTCAGAAAACTCTTTAGATCTTTTTATCCAAATATTTCACATAGGCATAGTAACAAGAAGGATGAGGAAGGAAAGGTACTATCTAAAGAAAATAAAGTATGATCACTTTGTATACCTTAAGGCAGTACATTAATGACATCTGATTATTGTTGCATATCAATAAAAGGAGACAAAGAGCTTTTCACCATTTGGAAATGGTAAATGGGATTATAGAATATAATTATAATATAATAAGTTACAAATATGAACATTTCATATAAAAAATTAGAAAATGTGTTTGAAGTGATGCAAGGATAATTTAGGGGAACAAGAAAAATGATAATCATGATACAGATAACAACATAAAAGAAAGTGACAATAAAAAGGAAATGTAATTTGAAGCAGTCTTTCTGAGAAGAAAAATAGGGGACTGAGCTTTCTTTTTATCAGAAATGAAGGGGGAGGACTAAAAGTATGAGATGTTGCACACACACACACACACACACACACACACACATATATATTATATGTGATAAATTTTGAGGAAGTGAAATAGAAAGAAATCTATATTACATATATATATATATGCAATTGTCAATCTAGCTTTGGTTTGACTTCATTATCTCTTTTTGTCTAGTGGATTTCTCACTGGAAACCAGTTCATTAAGAATTGACTGGTGCAAAATAAAAATACAAACACTTTATTGAATATCAGAACAAAATAAAATTAACTTAAGGATGCTCAACTGAAATTTATATAATTTGTAATAATCACTATGAAACTGTTAAGCAAATTATATTAATAGCAGAAAAACTAAATGAATCAACTGATCACAAATTTGCTTATCTGTTCAAAGTATCTTTAAATTTATTAGTTCTTCTATAATACATGCAGTATCAAGAGACAGGTTCATTTCATATTGTTCCTGATGTAGAGGGATTTGAAACATTATTTTCAAGACATTTCTGACTTTCTCTTACTTCTCCCACTCAACTCTTTCTACACCAATTCAAACAATCTTTGTATCAGCTTAATTTAAATACAATATTTTCAAGTCACTCTCGTGGAGAAAGAATGCTTAATATATATATATATATATATATATATATATATATATATATAGACCATATAAGCTCTTGAATTTTTATAGCATGTCCTTTTGTTTGTTGACATTTTTGTAGTGAACCACATTCATATCACTCAGAAATTTCATTCAAGGAAAAATAGATGTTATTTAATGAAAGGTCACTTGCTATAGGATTCTACTGCTTCAAACCTTGACTTCTGATGAACTTTTAAAATAATAATAATAGTCATACCATGCTAAATACTTTACCATTATTATCTCATTAGATCATTACAAGGATACTGGAAAATAGGAGCTATTATTATCCCTGTTTTACAGATGATGAAGCTGAGAAAAAGAATTACCTAGTGGCACACAATTAGTATGTGCTGAGGCTGGATCTGAACATTGTTTTCCTGACTCCAGACCAGGTTATTCTATCCACTGTGCTACGTACTTGCCATGACAGGTCCTTTGGGATTTTACCTCTATAATCTATAATCTTTACCTCTATAATCTATAATTTACCTAATTTAGGACATAATAAATGTAAACCTAGAATATTTCTTGTTATTTTTCTGCTTATTTCCACTGCTTCTCCTGTCTTTTCTACAATTATTAGATCATCTCCTTCAGAATTTTTATGTATTCTGTTAAAACTTACCTCTTCTTTTTTCATTTTCCTTCCTCTTTTTCCTCACTCTCTTCTTTCCTTCCAACCTTCCTTCCTTCTTTTTTCCCTCTCTCCCTCCCATCTATCTTTCTCTTTCTTTCTTTCTTTCTTTCTTTCTTTCTTTCTTTCTTTCTTTCTTTCTTTCTTTCTTTCTTCTTTCTTTCTTTCTTTCTTTCTTTCTTTCTTTCTTTCTTTCTTTCTTTCTTCCTTCCTTCCTTCCTTCCTTCCTTCCTTCCTTCCTTCCTTCCTTCCTTCCTTCCTTCCTTCCTTCCTTCCTTCCTCCTTCCTTCCTTCCTCCCTTTCCTTCCTTCCCTCCCTCCCTTCCTCTTTCCTTCCTTCCTTCCTTCTTTCCTTCCTTTCTTCCTTCCTTTCTCCTTCTCTCCTTCCCTCCCTCTCAGGTTCTGCTTAGAAAAATGGAAAACTGCTGAGTTTAAATTTAAAGAATATAATTCCAAAACTTGGTTCTGCTACTAATTATGAGATGTTTCCAAGTCACTTCAGTTCTTGGACTACATTCCCTCAAATGCAAATGTTAGATGAATGTTTAGAATTTGTTGTTTTCAGTCATCTTAGTTGTATCTGACTCTTTCTGATCCCATTTATATTTTTCTTGGCAAAGATACTGAAATGATTTGTCATTTTCTTATCCAGCTCATTTGGCAGATAAACTGAGGCAAACAGGGTGAAGTGACTTGCCCAGGAACACACTTAGTGTCTTAGACTAAATGGGAATTCCTGAAGATGAATCTTCTCGATTCAAAGTCTGGCAATCTGTTTACTTCACCAGTTAATTGCTTGATATCTAAAGTCCCTTTAAGGCTCAATCTATGATTTCATGACTTTCAACTTATTTCTTCTTTTTTTTTTCTTCCATTCCTTATCCTTCTGAATAACATTCATATAAATTCTTTAACATTTCTCTGTTTTCTTTCTGTTTTCATAATAATAATAGCTAACATTTATATAGTGTTTCAAAGCTTTATAAAATGCTTTACATGTATTATCACATTTGCTTCCCAGATTAGCATCTGAAATAGGTGCTATCCTTATTTCCATTTTACAGATGATAAAGCAAAGAAAGAAAATGACTTGTCTCTGGTCAAAGCTATGAATTATCCAAGGAATGAATCAAATAGGTCTTCTTTAAGTACAATCTGTCTTCTCCTACTCCACCTAATTGCCACTATTTCCAATGCACATAGGATTAGACTATGTGGATAGTCTAGGATAGACTAAAATGTTTAATGTTTCTTACTGTATTAGATCATCATCATGATAAGGATCATTATCTTGGTCTTCTGCAGGTTAACTTTTCCAGAACATAACATCAATGACCAATGCCATGGAGGCACATAAAGGAGAACGATGGGCACAAGTTGCCTCCATCACATAAAGGAAAATTCTTGTTTATCAATGGAGAGATTACATACATTATGAATAGTTCTGTACACATACCATTATTATTACTACTGAATAAACATCTCATAGTGAATGCTGATGACTTAAATTACAACAGGGTAGCAGTTTAAATAAGAGTCAGGACAAGAATGTAAACCGGCTCGTGTGAAATTTCAGAATCTCCATGTTTTCTTCATTTTACCTGATCCATTCTTTCCCATCACATCTTCTCTCGCTATAACAGTAGATTAAAAGTACACTGCTCTTTAATAGCTCCATGCAACATTCTATGGGCTAAAGAACTTTTGAGTGTCATTGACAGAAAGGGTCTAAATAAATATGTAGTCTTTCAAATTTTCTCCCCTTTTACAGACTTGCAGCACACTCTGTTTTTGAGCTCATTTCTTTGTCAATTAAATTGAGTTTCTGTGAAGTGAATGTTAAGAGAGCACATATCACTTCATAAAACATTTAAAAAATGGCTATAACTTTTCTCTTCACCCATTTTTAATTTCAGCTACAGAACAGTTTCATTTGAGCTTGGAGACTGTTCATGCTTCATCCGTAGAAGGCTGACTATTCATGCTAAAAATTAGAATGATATTATGGCCACATATTGTTTTGGCTTTCTCTTGAACAGTCCCTTTAATCTCCAAGTCTCAGTTTTCTCATTTCTGAAACGAAAGAGGTTAAAATCTATAAATTCTAAAGTATCTGCCCACTTTAACGATCCTAAATTCTTATTCTCATGTATGTTTCTGTTTTAATACTCTGTTTTCTGTTCTCTGAGTTCCCTTCCAGTTCTGATATTCTATATACTTATTCCCCTTCTAAAATTGCCATTCTCTCTTCAGTGTTCTATGTCATTTCATTTAAAAAATATTTAACTTTATTTATTTTACTTTTAGATTATACATGTGCATTTATATGTATACATATTCTAATATGAATCATGTTGGGGAAGAAAATAAGAACAAAAGGGAAAAACAATGAGAAAGAAAAAGAAGGAAAAAAGGAGAAATACTCTACTTTGATCTGCATTAAATCTACACAGTTCTCTCTCTGGATGTGATTGGCATTTTCTATGCCAAGTTTTTTAGAACTATCTTAGATCACTGAATTGCTGAGAAAAGCTAAGTCTATCCTAGTTGGTCATCATACAATCTTGCTGTTGCTGTATTTGTTTTCTTGATTCTGCTGGCTTCACTCAGCATCAGCTCTTCTAAGTTTTCCCAAGATTTTCTGAAATAAGTCTGCTTTTCATTATAGAAAAATGGTATTCCATTCCATTTCATTCTTATACCACAATTTGTTCATCCATTCACCAATTGATGGGCATCCGTTCAATTTCCAGTTCCTTGCCATTACAAAAAAGAGCTGATACAAACATTTTTGCACATGTTGGTACTTTTCTCTCTTTTATTATCTTTTTGGGACAATGACTTAGTAGAGAAACTGCTGGATCAAAGGATTTGTACAGTTTTCTGGCTCTTTGGGCATAGTTCCAAATTGTCCTCCAGAATGGCTAGGTTAGTTCACAACTCCACCAACAATGCATATGTCCCCATTTTCTCCTATCCCCTCCAACATTTATCAATATCTTTTCACTGATATCACATACCCTACATTCTGTGCTTCCGTTCAATTATAATACTACCCATTTTATGTTCTAAGGTACCTTCCAGCTTTGACAGTTTGTCTTATTTTCTAATATTCCATCTAGCTCTAACATTCTACATTCAGTGCTCTCGTGGGCTTTCTAAATGTACCATTCTACATTCTTTTATAGTCCTCTTCTAACTTTCATATATATTTTAGAATTCTTCCAGCTCTACTGTTTAGTGGATTATATCCTGTGATACTCTATCCAGATCAAATATTTTTGTTTTCTAGCTCTTTCCAGTTCTGACATTCTATGTCAGAAATATTTTAAGGTCTGATGTCCAGCACTGCCATTCCATAGTCCACATTCTAAGCCACCATCCACCTCTGATATTCTATTTTCTGTGTTCTATGATCCCTTCCAATTCTGATGCTTTATATTCTATGTCCCAAGGTGACTTTTATATTTTATATATCATATTATAAGGACTTTTGTAGATATGACACTATTATGGCCCTAAAGTCATTTCCTCTACAGCATACAATGTTCCATCCAAAGGTAAATATTCCACCTACATTTCACAGTCCAGAATTTGAAATAAGAGCAATATTGTTAATAATCAAAATTATAATAATTAGCATTTACATAACACTCACTATATTCTAGTCACTGAGCTAAGTGCTTTATAAATATGCTCTAATTTGATCCTCAGGACAATCCTGGGAAATAGATGCTTTTATTACTCCCATTTTATAGTTGAGAAAACTAAGACAAACAGATGTGAAGCAACATCCTCAGAGTCACATAGGTAAGTATCTGCTGCCATATATGAACTCAACTCTTGCTGCTTCTACATCCAGTAGTTTTATCTATTGTGCTTCCTTGTTGCCACTAGTACCATGAATAATTTGTTTTAAAGAGGTCAAGAATGTGTTATATTTGCTGGTGGGAGCAGGGCAGTAAAAGGAAAGTTGTCCACTTTCTATCCTATATATATTAATGCTTCAGGAATATAAAAAAAATAATTCCTTCTCTCACAATAGGCTGTTCCCTCCCTCATTCAGCAGTTACTTTTTCTCAGCAGGAAACCAATTAGGAAAAGGAAGGCCTAACTTAAGAGCAGTCTGTCTGTTCTCTGCAGTTTTCTCTCCAGTAACACTGATTACATCTCTTGAGCTGCCTTTTTAGTTCCAATTTTAGAATCATAGAATTGTTTTCATTGTTATTCTCATTCTTATTATTTTCCCCCTTAGGCCAAGTCTTTGGCCCAGTTGTTTATCCTCTGAAGAATGATTTCCTTTAAAATGCAGTTTGGCTTCCTTTCCCTGCTTCATTCTTATTGCTGCCATGTAATTTCTCAGTTTGGTTGGTTTTGACGTGTGGGGGTCTATGAAGCCCTGAAAGGATCCTTTCCTGTGAAGGCTGTCCCAGTTGCCCTTAAAAGGAAAGCTGTGGGGAAGAAAAACCCTATAATGGAGGCTTTATAAGAATGGAGTACGATGGGGTGGATTTACTATGTGGATGAGACCATCATCTACTGAACAACTGGATCCCAGGGTAGGAGCTACAAGGTTGACATGGATAAATCCACCAGAGCTAGGTTTCTGTCTAAGTCACACAGTAGGCAGAAAGGAGATAGCTTCTCTAGATTTAGGTTGATCCTTAGACAGTAAATGAAAACCACTGTTCAAATCCTATTTGAAGTTTTTCCAGAATGGTAGAACATACTAACCAGAGCTTTCATGGTTCTGGCCAAGGTTTTTAGAATTTAGTGTGACCTTTAAGTCACAGGCAGGCACTGGAGATTTTTTAGATTTAGGATGACAGAGTATGGAGAAGTTACAATTTGCCCCAATGTGGAACATGTAGTCTTTGATGAGATGACAGATATGGTGAATCCTGAAGAATTTCTTTGAATCATTTTTGGCTTAAAGAGATTAAATACTGTATCCAAAAGGGAAGAGAATCCCAAAGCACACAAGATTGAAATGGTCCAAGAACAAATAAATATAATTCAGAGAAAGGAAAAGTGATGTTGGCTCAAAGAACATCCTACCCAACCTAGCTCAATCCAATCAAACAAGCATTCATTAAAGTGTTAATTAATATATGAAGGCACTGTGTTAAGTGGGAATCCAAAGAAACAAGAAAACTAATTTTGGTAGTGAAAAAATTTTACATTCTATTGGGAAAAAATAATTTATAAATGGATAAATAATAATGAAATAATTTAAGGTAAGGGCAGAGAACACTAAGAACTATGGGCATCAGGATAGGTTTTCCATTTCAAGTAATAAATAAGCCTTAAAGCAACCCAAGGACTCTAAGAATAAATAAGGAAAGCACATAATCCAAACACAGAAAGGGAGGTATGGAGTCAGGAGAAGCAAACCTGAGTTTAAGAACCAGTAAAATGACAGTATGATTGGAGGATAAAATGTGTGAAAGAGAATATTGTTCTATCAACCCATAATGGTAGTTTGGAGCCATTTTAGGAAGGACTCCAAATAGCAAATTGGGTGACAGTTATTTGATTTATATAACTCTGATTATTGTGTTTGCTTGGATACACAATTCAATGCAACCAATGTAGACTAAAATCCTACTATGAATGAGGTCATGCATGAAGTACTTTAAAGATATATAAAGAAAAATTACACATATTCACAAAATAGTAGGGGAAACTCTTAAGTGTCAAAGGAATCCCTGAATAAAATTAACTGTGTCTCTTTAAACCAGGCTTTGTGTAGTTTGATAATTTTTTTAAATAGAGAAATATTAAACTATAGTATTGTTCCTCTGACAAGGGTTTATAGTGAATATTCTATCACCTGAGACCTTTAAAAACGAAATACTCTAGCATCTCAATCCACCATGGCTCGCTACACAAGTTTAGATATGTTGTGGTTTAAACTGTGCTTCCTGAAATACAGATCTTTAATAAAAGTTATACTAGAGAAGGCATCTTCATCTTTTGAGCCTCATTTTCCCTGTTTGTAAAAGGAAGAGATCAGACTTGATGATTTGGATTCTCAATCCTAGCACAATGACTGTAATTTAAAAATCTAATTTACAGAGGAATCTATAATTCTACTGGGGGTAATGGTGGTGCATTTCTAACATTGATTAAAACTGCCAATTATTTGTCTGGAGTTTCTAGGCTCCCCTTAAATCTGATTACCAATTATGAATGGCCAATCTTCTTTCAGTGAACTTCTGATTGGCTATACATTGGCTATTGATATCTACTATACAAATTTCCATTACTCTTTAAGTTATTTCTGATTTTGTTTGTCCTGAGATTGTGGTATTCAATGATTTTATGAACATATATCATTACAAAAGGAATATTGAAGTTAAAGAGATGAAGCTTAAGAAAAATGCTGCATAGTTTTCATTTGGATTTATTCCCATTATTCAAAATTGGACCCAACAGTGACATTCATAATCCTTCTGAGATGTCATCAATGTGACCAATAATAGCATGAATTTAATTAACCATCATCTGGGAGATTTGCAAACCTTAAAGTACAATTTCCAACTATTAGTATCATTGACTACAATCAAAATAGGATATTATGGTTTACATGGCATTTTACAGGCCAATTATTATAGATTATATTTGTCATTTAAAGTTCTAGAAGCACAAAATCTTAAAAGTTAGGTAGTATCTCCAAATTCATCCAGTCTACCCTATACCTGAAATGTGAATCATCTTTTAAAAAAAATCCATGAAAAATAGACAGATTTCAACTGAAGATATCCAGGTATAGAGAATGTATTGTCTCCTTGGTGACTCATACCATTTCGTAAGATTATAAGACTAGTGCTCAATTGAATTAAATCAATCAAATCATTTCACTCCAATTGAAGTGAATGATAAAACTCTAAGTCACTAAAGGGGTAAGAACAAATCCCTATCAATCAATTAACCAAAGACACTAGAAGAAGTATGAAAATTTCTTGGATGACCTGAAGTGACCTTTCAGAAGAAGAAGAAATTTCGTTAACTCCAAGATTATCTGTAAAATAGAAAGCCAGTCAGAACCTAAGGTACTAGAGCATCTGATAGAGAAGAGATTGGAGGGACTGTGTTTCAATACAGTTCTTGAAGAGGAATGGTTTGGGAGGGGAAAATGAGAAAGGAAATCACATGTTGGCTTTGACCTTTGTCTAGATCTATTACATTATTTCTTGGTTGTAGGATGTGACCTTTCAAGCTTTTATGAATATTTGAGAATATTTTATTTCTCATTTTTCTATCAATATCTTAAGATCATCCCTTGGGACAGCAGTGGTTAGCAGAACTATCTTCATTGAGAACTGAGGCAGACTGAATTTGATATAAAAAGACAGATTCAGAGCTCTATAGAAAGCCCAGCAACATATATAAACATACATACATACATGTACAAATATAATGTGTGTGTATACACACACACATACACACACACATACACACATATATAATTTAAAAGGATATCTAGAATATTTCACAAAAAGGAGAAAAAGCTTACCAAAACCTTGAGCTATCTTTTAACACACATGATTTTTAACTTGATCCTACTTTCCCATGGAGTCCATTTACTGGGGGGAGACTGTCATAGACTTCTGTGTGATTTTTTTGTAATTACTTTTCCTACTATATCATTTTAATAAATGGTAATCCCTTCAAAAAAACCAAGCAACAGCTGAATCTGGCTAAATAAATGATGGAAATAGTCTTAATGAGGGTTAGAGAACTATTTACCATCAGAAAGATGACAACTAAAGTTTTTCTGGGCTACCTCAAAAGCCCTGAAGACATATTTTAGCTAAGCTCTAGGAGCTTCTAAGCATGTTAGGAAATTACTTTCACCGTATACAGTACAGATCACAGGACTCTACATTTAGATTAGAAGGGTCCTCAGAAACCATGTAGTCAACCCCCTCATTTTACAATCTACAAAATAGAGATCCAGCAAAGCTAAGTGACTTTTGCCAAAAACACAAAAATAGGAAGCATTAGAGAGGTAATCTGAAGTTGTATGGTGCTCTTTCTTCCCTTTCTACAGTTTTAATTATTGAGAACAACTCCCTCCTTCTCTCCCTCCCTCCATCCCTCCCTTCCGCCTTCCCTCCCTCTGTTCCTCTCCCCCTCTCTTTCCCTCCCTCATTTCTCTCTCCCCCCTCCCTTCATCCCTCTCCCCTTTCCTCCCTCTTTTCCTCTTTCACCCTCCCCCTTCTGTGTCTGTCTCCTTCCCTTCTTCCCTCTCTCTCTTTCTCTCAATCTCTCTCCCCTTCTTTCCTTTCCTTCCTCTCTTCCCTGCAATGGAATTTTATCTCTCTGTGGAATATACCCATTTCTTCTCATATTACCCTAAAGGACAAACTAGAATAGATTAAAAACCCTCCTTTCACAAGATAATCTTTCAAATGCTTGAAGACCACTTTGCTATATTCCATTCCATTCCAGTTTCTTTCCTTTGAAAATAGCTTATAACACTATCCTCATTGTATTCAGAATGAGATCTAATGAGGAATGTGCTGGTCAGCTTCGATGGATTTGGGGAGTTGATTGTTAAATTTTCAGTGAATACTGATACCTTGGAAATCAGGGATATTACAAATCAGATTTGATTTATTATTTGTTGATTATTGGGTTTAAGGAAAGAAGGGAGAAAATGATATTAATCCTGAACTAAATTTAAAACCACATCCAATATATGTTTTTCTCCTCCCAGATATTTAGTTGTTAAATACCTACTAAAATGTCCCTTGATCTAATGGTCCCAAAGTGATGAGTAGAGCTGAGCACAGCGTCACATAATGCTTCATATACCTCCCATTGTTCTGAATGTATTCTTAAATCCAATTATATTTGGAGGCATTTGATCATATTATTAAATCATATCGAACTTTTAGCCTAAAGGTTGCTTCATTCTATTTTTCATTTCACCATTAGCCTTTTCTATGAACTTCATTTTAGAGCTAGTACAGCATGAAAGGAAATGTTTCTGTCATCCTGAATTTAGAAACAGTTGGCCAGTTTACACATGGAGCATATATATATATATATATATATATATATATATAAATAAAATTATTATTATTATTGCTAACAGTATCCCAGATGGATGGTACTTCTCTCAAATCTTGTTTCTGGTTCACTTCTCAAATTAGAAACTAATTGAAGGCAACGAGACTAAATCACCTTTCCATTCTCAGAATTGGAAGCCAACATCTCAGTCTACTTTTCCTCAAACTAGCTTGGAACTTATCTAATCATACTTGGGTTCTTTTGCTCTTCCAACTTTTTTGAAAGGGAATGCCAAATGTGATTTATGTTGGTAAGTTCGGGGCTATTAGCCAAAATACTTCCTATTCCTAAAATGTTTATCAGGTCCCATAGATAGTTTGGGTCTCATCAGGGCTGAAATTCTTACTAAACTTTAACTTCCACTGACAGATGGAGAAGCCTGCTTGCCATGGGGTTCTCAGCACGTTTGGCTAGACTTTGACACTTGAAGATTTAGAGAGTGAAGAGGTCCAGAAAGATTATTAGAATGTACCCTATGATGTCTTTGGGGATAACTTTTTTTTAAAGTCAACCAGAAATATTTAGATATTATGTATAAATATGTGTATGTGTGTGTATGCACATGTATGTATGTAGATAGGTGTAATACACAAGACATTTTTATGTATGTATGTGTTTGAATATATAAATGCATGTAATATTTATACATTTGTAATTAGAATACTAAGAATAAAAGCAGCATTAACCATCTGATTCCATTTTACTGGACTTGCTCAAATTTATAATCTCTCTAAGATTAGTTTGTTTTTACAGAAAAATAAAGAGGTTGGACTCCATTGGTATCAAACTCAAATAAAATGGATGCGTGTGGGAACATGTTGACTTAAAAAAACACAAATTAACAGTACCTATATTGTATTCTATTAACAATACAAATAATATTGCATACAAATAAGATAGCATTTATATTGAGATTACTATATACTATATTACTATATGAGTTAAGCATTTTATTATCTCATATGTCCCTCATCTCATAACAATCCAGGGAAGTAAGCACTAATATTATCTTAATTTACAATTATTGTCTTATTTGATCCTCACAATAAGCCTGAAAAATGTTCTATTATTATTCCTATTTGCAAATATCTCTTTCGAGCCTTAAAACAATCCAAGGTGGTAAATTATCCCCATTTTACAGCTGAGGGGACTAAAAGAAACAGGGTTAAGTGACTTACCCAGTGTCACACAGATAGTAAGTTTTTAAAGCTGGAGCTGAAATCAGGTTTTCTTGATTCCAGAACTGTAGCTTTACCCATTTTGCCATCTAGCTTCCTAACTGTATTTTCACTTATTTTATTAATCATTTCCCACTTGTGTTTTAATCTGTTACAATACCAGTTGAGTGTTTGGGGATACTCGTGCAGGCCCTGAGATTGATACCTCAAGACTAGATGATGTGTACAGTTCCTAGTACGTACAAGCACATATTCTTCTCCACAATCCATTACTCTCCATGGCCATTTAAAAAGTGGCAGCAACAGTTCTATCTAAAATTCAATCAAAGTTGACCTAGTTTATTGACAAAGTTATAGCTGCATTTTTCTCTTCTTCCTCTCAACATTTGGTCAAACTCACATTGATCTTTTAGTTATTATTATATAAAGCATTTGTCTGTGCTTTCACCACTCCTTTAGCCATAGTCATCACCTTAAATAAATGGAAATTGGACATGACACAATGTCAAGCTCAACCTTTCTAATGCTATCACCATTGTCTTTCAGACAAGAGAAACTGACCTTTCTTCTGTTGTAACAACAAAGCCCCCTGAAATAGCATGGGGATAGAATCAGCAGAAATGTGGACTTAAATCCAATCTTTCAAACTTTCTTTTTGAACTTGAACAAGTCCCAACTTCTTGAACCCTAATCTTTAAAATAGGTATAATATAACATATATGCTATATACCCCCCAAAATTTGGTGGTGATGATCAAATGATATGACTATTGAGTGCTTTGAATATTTGCAAACTTCTACATAAACAACAGAAATTATTATCTTCATGTCATTTGTCTCATATTTTTGAAGACCTTCAGCTCAACAAAATTCTGTAATAAGTAACAATAGGATAAATATTATTTTATAGTTAATGTAAAACTAGTACAAATGATAAAATGACTTATTTGATCATTCAATAATTTACTTTTCAATGGATTGTTTTTATTATGATTATTGAAGGTAACTGGAACAACAATAATACTATTTTCTGTGATTATGGTATTAGTTTTACTTCCCTTCACAGTCCCCATCCATCATGATGGCTAATGTTCAACCTTTTTTTTACAAGAAGCTTTTCTTAGTTCCTCTCAGAGGCTTCCTCTGTTGATTACCATCATTTTGCCTTCATTGATTTGATTTGTACATAGTTGTTTGCATGTTGTTTCCCATATCTGATTGTGAATTCCTCAAGAAAAGATTCTTTGCTTTTTTCGTATCATTACAATTTAGCACAGTACTTGGCTCATAGTAGATATTTTGTAAATGCTGGTTGATCGACACACTGATGTTCTAAAATGATGATGACATATCTGTACCTTCTTTCACTTTTCCCTTCCTCTGGACCATTGGTCCACTTTTTCTTCCTGGCTTATCTGACTGATAAAATAAAACCACCATCACAACAACAAAACTAAAATAAAAAAAAAAATTGTAGAGCTTCTTATATTAAAAAACCTCTATTGAATAGGGGATGAAAGGAAGGTTGGGGAAGGCATTAACCATTCTATTAGTGAGAATTCAAAATTTCAAGTCTTAATACTGTCTGATCCTTAGTTTCATTTCATTTCATTTTATTTCATTCACTCAATTCAATTCACCTTAAAGCAATATAATTAATTAAAGAAGCATTTTTATTAAACATTAGCTTTTTGCTGTTTGCTCCAATATTACAGAAAATAAAAATAAAATACAATAAAATTTCACTTTCCTTAATGAGTTTATATGTTTAATTGGGGAGGTGGGAAGAAGCCAGTATAGACAGAGATAAATAAAGCAAAATATATACTTAGGATTTTGTTGTGGTTGTTGATGATGATAATGATAATGTCTGAGAAAGCATACCAGAAACTTGGAGGTAAGGTAGGGTCAATAAAAGATTAATGTATAAGGTGTACTTATATTGTAATATATAAGGTGTACTTAAGTGTTTGTTAAGAAGTGAGAGGCTTAAAAAATAAAAAATAAATTTTAAATATATTTTAAAAATTAAAAAAAAAGAAGTGAGAGGTTTTTCAAAATTTCTATTCTGATTTTGCCCTTGAATCGAGCAACATTTCCCAGCTGTCAGTGGGATGTCAGCAAAGCAAATAGCTTAATAAATGCCAGACAACTTGAGAAGGCGGATACTCATTCTATAAGAGGACAAATAGGAATCGTTTTGCTCTTTTTCTGACACACAGATAGGATCCTGAGTGACTGTTATCCTCATCTGAATACAAGCCATTTTAAGGTTGGAAGGAATTGCATAGGAAGATGGTAAATAACTCTATTTTCTGCATTCAGAGAAGTGCGGGAAACTCCGTGTTCTAATAACTCTAAGAGCTTGACTCCATTCTGCATGAAGCTAGGAGATTTATATTTCAGATGGGAACTTAATTCACTGAGCTGAGCAACTGCAAGAGTCTGCCTATGCACAAATATTGCCTCTATTCTATGTTTTAAAGGGCTGGGATCTAAGAATTCAGATCACAATCAGAACACTTTCAGCCTGTTGTAGTGGAAAGGGCACTGTCCTTTTGGTTCTTCACTAGCTCTAATGACTACCACTTGAGAGGCATTGAGCAACTTATTTCTATTATCCAGTTTTCTTCTCTTTAAAAATGGAGATTTACAATGGTGTTGGACTTAGTTCTTTTCAACAATGAGGAAACTCGAGACAATTCCAATTGACTTGTGACAGAAAGTACAATTGACATCCAGAGAGAGAACTATAGAGACTGAATATGGATCAAATCGTAGTATTTTCACCTTTTTGTTATTTGTTCGCATGTTTTTTTTTCCCTTTTGATCTGATTTGTCCTATGTCCACATTTAAAAGAATTGCAGATATTTAATCTACACTGAATTATTTGCTGTCTAGGAGTGGGCTGGAGGAGGGAAGGAAGGGAGAAAAGTTGGGACCACAAGATTTTGCTAAGGTCAATGTTGAAAACTATCTCTGCAAGTATTTAGAAAAATAGAAAGCTATTAAAAATGGAGATTCAGTTTCAAATTCAATATTTAGACAAAAATATGCAGTGTGGTTCTCAAAGGTTAATTCTGAGGAAAATACTTTGTGAAGTGTAGAGACTATAGAAATAAGTTATCCTAGGATGATAAGGGGAGAAGAATTTGGTATCATCTGATAAGGGACTGATATACAAAACATATAGAGAAATAACACAAATATATGATATCAATAAGTAGTCCTCAATACATGATTGACCAAAGTAAATATAAAAGAGTAAAGAAAAATACAAGCAAAATTGTTAACAATGAAATGAAGATTATGTTAAAATATTAAAATTTAAACTTTTTAGGAGAGAGACTGTTTTTGCTTCTTTCTTTTCCAGACTTTGGTTGTCTGGCACATAGTATTCAACAAATAACTGTTGGCTTTTATGATTGAAGTCATTATTAATAAGATAAATGGAAATCAAAAAACTTATTTCCAGAAAACTGACAAAAATGACAAAAGATGGAAATCATTGAACAATGGGGAAAAACATTTACTAAGTGCCTACTATTTTAGGCACTATGTTAAAATTTTTACAAATATTATGTTAAAGAAATCCAGGGACACCAATATAGTATTGGTGAAGCTGTGAATTGGTTCAACCATACTGAAAAGCAATTTGGAATTATATTAAGAAATTGATCCAAGCATTCATAATCTCAGAGTTCCCATTGCTAGGGATATTCCCAAAAGATCAAAGATAGAGAGAAGGTCCCTGAAAACTATTAACATTTATAGAAGTGCTTTTATTCAGAAAAAAATATCAGCACTGGATTCTCATCGATTAGTGAATGGCTAAAGAAATCATATTACATGAATGCAGTAGAATATTGCTTATCTATAAGGAATGAGGAAGCTGAGAAAGACTTTAATAAACTGATGTAATACAAAATTAAGAAAATCAAGCAAACAACATACAAAGTGAGTTGTTGTTCAATCCCAATATGTCCCATGTCCCAATATGACTCCTTTTGGGGATTTTCTTGACAAAGACACTGGTGAGTTTCTCTAGCTAATTTTATAGATGAGGAATTAAGGCAAACTGCATTAAATCACTTGCCTGGGGTCACACAGTTAGGAAGTGTCTAACACCCTAATCTGAATTCAGGAAGAGGAGTATTTCTGACTCTGGACTGAATGCTTTATACCCTTATAAAATGAGTACAACAATGTAAATATAAAGAAACTAATAAAAAAAATGGAATGAAGTATAATAATAATGACTAATCTTGATCCTCAAAAGAGATGAGAAATTACATCCTCTGCCATCCTTTGAAGAAGTGAAGTGGGACAGTATGGATGCAAAGTACTGCATACACTAATAAAATCTGTTTATTTTTAATGGAATTTGATTAGTTTTATCAAATTGCTTTTCATTTTCTCCTATGTTTCTTATAAAACATCTTTGTTATGGGTTGCTGGTGTTGGATGTTTGCAGTATCACATGATTTGGAGTTGGAAAAAAATTCAGAGATCATCATTCTCACCCATTCTCCTTATTGACAGAAAAGATATATAATTTCTTCAGCTTTGCAGTTCTTCAGTTTAGAGCTAACTAGCATGATATGTCTATTCCCTGTCACAAATAGAACCAGTCACTGTAAGGCTGAATAGATAATCCTAGAATGTTGTAAGGCACAAGAAGGTTAAATGACCTCCCCATGGTCACACAGGTCATAAGAGTCAGAGACTGTGTTTGATATCTGGTCTTCTTGACTTTTTCACTCCATATGACATTATCATCATCATTATTATTATGCTTACTCAGAATATGAAAAAATAAGTTCACAGTTCTATTTTATTATTGTGACAGTGTTGATGGATGGATTCATATTTCCATTCAATGTGCGTCTCTCCTTTGGCATATTTGACAGACCTCTAACACCATTGAAATCTCAATTCTGATTATTTTTGTGGCTTTAATTATTAGCTAATGACTAAGCTTCATTTTGAAGACCTGTGACAGCTTACAAATCATGGACATTCTCTTATTGAAATAGTTATTTCATTTTTTTTTAATCTGCTTTCCAGGCTCCCTTCCTATGAGCTTCGGAAAAAAAAAAGTTTTATGGTAATGGTTTAAAATTAGAAATGAGACAAGCACCACCTATTTCTCTCACCCTGTGTCTGATGCTTATCTTACACTGTGTCATTTTCATCATTATTCCCCCAGAATGGGAAACAATATTTGACATTTCCCAAAAGAATCCTAGAAACTTACAGATGTGTTCCTTAGAGCAAAGGAGACTGAACTGGGAATTGGGAAAAGAGAGTTCAATGAATTTAGCCAAGGCACTTCATCCCCTTTGGACCCCTGGTAAAATGAGATAGTTTTACTAGATGAATGACTAGAGAGCTCTGGGATTTTCTTATTCCCTAAGTACCTTTATGCTTGCCACTCAATATATACTGATTGATTCTATAACTCACAAAATATTAATGTCAGAAATATTAAGGATAAATCTATTGGAGATAAACACATGCTTACATATAATACATACATATTTGCATATGTATATGTATGTTTATATGTATATATTCTCATGAACATAGATATTATATAGATAGTTTTTCCAGTCACGTTCAACTCTTTGTGACCTCATTTAGTATTATCTTGTTAAAGATCCTAGAATACTCTTCCATTTCCTTCTCCAGCTCATTTTACAAATGAGGAGACTGAGGCAAATTATATTTATATATTATATATGACTTATCCAGATTATATATAGCTTGCCCAGAGTCACATAGCTAATTAGTATCTGAGGGCAGATTTAACTCAGGAAGATGAATCTTCTTGATTACAGACCTGACATTTAATCTATTGTGCCTGCTAACTATACTAGACTACATACATATGCACACACATATATGCACATATACATACAAGTATACCTATACTTATACACATAAATATATATGCATCTATACCTCAAACCTTGTGTGTGTCTACATGTGCATAAATCCTAGACTATGTATACAGACATACACATATAGACATATATATATGAAGAGAGATATATGAATGTATCTCTCTATATATTTATACACATAGGTATATACATATACACCTATAGGTATATTAAATATAATCACTTTCTCCAAATATAAACATTATATATAATAATACATTTAATATCTGTGTTTATTTACATATTTATGGGCATATATATAATCATTGATACACTGTGAGTTTCAGGTGAGATCCTGTCTCTCAAAATAAGATAGTAATTTGTTGTATGAATTCCTTCCAACAATTCAAGTTTATTTTTTCTGTAACTGCTGTAAACAGACTTCCAAAGCTCCTATCTACATCTCCAGGATGTTGTTTCACATATATGTATATATGTGAATGTACAGTGTGCCATAGCAGGTGCAGCCTTGGATATGTAGTTTGAAAATGCTGGCTTTAACATACCTATCTCTCATCCTGACCATGTGATGATGGTCATGTCACTTACTACTCCATGCTCTAGGCTAATTACTAAATCCATAATCTATGTTGCTAAAGGAGTTTCTATTTTGGGAAATTTCCTGTACAAATGAAATGATAGTTCTGTAGCATCTTTCTCCAAAAGAAACAGATATTGACAGAACATACATCAATCAATCAATTAGCATCTGTTAATATGCTGTGCATAAAACACTGTGTGAGACATTTTGGGATTGAAGACAGAAGGGAAGTATGGAAGAAGATCAGCAATGGAATATCTGAGTCCAGTGTGACAAAAACAAAAGAAAGACAAAGGCTGATGCATTATTGGGAGCATCTTTGACCCCTTTTGACCCTAATTTAATAGCTCAGGATCAGTTCCTGGCTGTGAAGGAGCTTTTCTCCTTTAGATTTCCCTATCTCGGACTAATAGCAATATTCTGTATTTCTGTAATATTTATGTAATAGAAATATTATGATTTATATAATAAAAGAAGACTTCTAATTTTCTCCAAGACCCACAGGATATATAACCCATTAAGCTCTTTGATACATTGTCTTAAAGTCCAAATCAGAATTTATAAGATTGTATATTTAGTCTTAGAAGGCTACATAGACTATTTACTACAACCTCTTTCTACAACAGATGAGAAAATGAGGCACACAGTGATTAAGTGACTGGTCCTTGATCACAGTGCTAAGAAAGGATTTAAAACAGGATTCAAACTCAGGTCTTCTTGACTACAAGTGCAATACTTTATTTATGACGCTTAGATGTTTCATGATAAATGCTTATTGAAAAAAAATGACTCAGCATTGCTAGATCTTAAGTAGAAACTGAATAACAAATTCATATTATAAAAACCCAAACTCAAATTTTTCAGCTTATCAAATGTCAAGAAAGATAATAATATATCATGTATTTTTTTAAAGGGAGACTAACATTTTTTAAAAAGAGCTCATGAAAACACATTTTGGTACATCATTTGCATTATAAAAAGATTTTTTAGAATCATAGAATGTTAGATATAAAAGTTAGTTATTGTATAGCAGAGTTAGTCATATGCAGAATGGACTTGATTTATTAAAACTCAGACCATGTACCACAGTACTTTGATGGGGGCTAAGAAAGATATAAATGAAATAGTACCTGCCCTCAGGATGCTTAAATTCAATGAGCTTACAATGACCTTTGAGGTCCCTTCTAACATAGATATTGTGAGCACTTTGGATATCTATAAACACAAGTCACTATGGGGGAATTGTGGAGTTGAGATTTTTCATGTTTACAGAATCAGTGAGCAAAGTATTTCGAAGCAGGAAGAATCTGGATGAATGGATGGCCTGATCAAGCGGCTGGAACAGGTAAAACTCCTTAAGGAGCATAACCTTCAGCTTGAAGTCATACATCTTCAGAAAATTAAACAAAAGGTCAGACCCTCAAAAAGGCATTCTACCCAGGCTCAATTACATCTAAGGAAAATGTGATAGCAGTGTCCCCCAGGGCAAAGCTTTCATGGTTGGTGAAATCCAATATTACCAAACTGGGGAGGGTTCAAAGGAATTGTTAAGATATTACATGTCAACTTCTATCCCTAAGAGAATGCTCAGGATGGAATGGGAAGAATAACTAAAAAAATCCACACAAATGAGGAGCTGATTGTGGAATACTGACAGATCCTTCACAACAGTATGCCAGAGAGAGCATCACCTCCGTACCCTCAGGAGCCAGCCAGAGTCACTATGTCTTTGCTCTCTACTGAATTTGCTGGGATTTATACCAAGGATTATACTCTGAACAAGGAAAATTACATTTAACACTATCTTAGAGTATTTCTCCTGGGGGAGATCCAATGCAAGGCCAAGAAGCAATATTATCATTGTAATCTTCTTTTCTCATCTATGTCTCCATATATCCCCTTGTCTTTTTCATTTGACATTTTCTTGGAAAGTACTATTTTTCTTTAAATTGTTCTTCTTATCATTCTAATCACAACTTTTATCATACTCATTTATATGGGACTTTGAGTTTTGTTAAGAGCTTTATAAATGTTTTGGCATCTGATTCTGACAACAACCCTGAGAAGTAGGAAGTGATTATCCCCATTTTACAAAAGAGGAAACTGAGACTGACAGAGATTGGTCCAAAGTCATTTAACTTGTATCTGAGTAACTATTTGAGAACAGATTTGAACTTAAATCCTTCCTGACTCCAAGGATACTGCTTTGTCCCATGCTACCTAGCTCCCACATCACAAACTCCACGTAAGAAAGCATCTTTAATAAATAATCTCTGAAAATAAACAGTCCGAGTCTCTTTTCTGTCATTTGTTATTCTATGACCTTTTGTAAACATTAGAATTTAGAATTCACACAATCAGAAAGGAACTCAGAAATCATGCAGACTAAACCAGACTATTCTTGGACATGGCTATTCCTTCACAGGTGAGAGATTAACATCATTTCCCCCAGAAGATACGTTGCTTGACGTATGTACCCAGATATCTTTATTGTTTAGGCTCAAATGGGCCACTATGGTTACTGTTCTTTTATTCTTACACATAGTATCTTCCATATTTGGTATGTAAGCTCCTTGAGGGTAGGGACGTGTGTGTGTGTGTGTGTGTGTGTGTGTGTGTGTGTGTGTGTAATTGTCCTTTGTATTTCTAGCAGTTATTACAATATTAGTTAAGTACTTAATGCTGAAGTGCTTGATGCCTAATTGACTACAGTTTATAAAGTAATTCCCAATAAAACTATATTTCCAATAAAACTATGTAATTATCATTATCATTATCATCATCATTATTATCTTGGGTAAGGTAGGTGGTTCAGTGGATAGAGCACTATTCCTAGAGTCAAGAGGACCTGAGTTCAAATTTGACCTCAAACACTTGACACTTATTAACTGGACAAATCACTTAATCCCAATTGCCTTGCCTACTCCCCCAAAATAGTAATGTTTTTTTTTTCTTTCAAAATAATTTCTTCTTTCCCCCCAGTTACATGTAAAACATTTTAAACATTTCTTTTTAAAACTTTGAGTTTCAGATTCTCTCTTCTTTTATTAAAACAGAATTAATTAAAAATTGCCCATAAATGTCTCTCAAACCTTTTAAAATGTCATATCATCCAAGCACTTAATATGTCATTTACATACACATAAGCAAATCAATTTATCAATTCAGGTCTCAGTTTCCAATTATTTCTAGAAGGAGAGGATTGAACAAGATAAAAGCCTCTTGTTACTCTTTAACTCTAAGATGATTTGAAGATATTTTAAATCCATTTTGGATTTTACAGAGGGCATAGGACTTGAGAAGTGATTCTGTACGCCATCCAAAGAAGAAATAACTTAGGTCCACAGAGGTCAAGGGATTTGCCTATGATCATATAGATAATTTGTGGAAGATGATGAATTAACTTACTTTGCTATCCTAATTCTCAGGTCATTGATATGCAGGGGATACTTAAGAGTCATCACTTGAGTCCAGGGAGTGTGTGTGTGTGTGTGTGTGTGTGTGTGTGTGTGCAATACAATCTTTTGAAGAACAGCAACAAGAACTAATTGAAGAAAGACCTTCCCTTCTTATTTTTGCCATGGTCACTATCCATGATTGGAGAGTATAGTTTCTTTCCTTTGCCTGAAGATACAGTGATAGCAAATTTGCTACCTGACCCAAAGGAGTTGGAATACTCAGAAATATGCCAGGGAAATATTTTTACATTGATGTACTGGGGAACTTTCCTTCTGGAATGAAGAGGGGAGAACGAGAGAACACATTTGGCAGAGATGGCACAAATTTAAGCCAGAATCTGATCACATTTAGTAGAATGGTGTGGCCTGGCTTTGCTTTCCAAAGAAATAACCTGTCAAACTTTGGGAGACAACTGGTATAGGATTTCAGCATGGACATCAGGATGAAAGGTATCTTTGGTGTGTCAGGGATCACCAAATATGTTTCCATATTCAAGTCCCCTAGATTAAGAATCCTGGCTACTCAAAGGAAGGAACTAGCATTTCCTGGCATCTCCCCTGATAGATAATTCTGACCCCTTCCCACAATAATCAAATTTCTCACTTCTAAGAGGAAATAATTCCACTGAGACAATAAGAAAACAATAAGAAAAAAGGAATGGACAATGCTCTACCATAATATGAAAAACAGGATGATCTAATAAATCCAAAGGTGGCCCTGAACTCAGGAATATTTCAGTTGAAGTCCTGTTTATAACACATGGAATCATAGATTGAAACCCTGGAGAAATGTAAATGTCTTCTAGTTAAAGAACCATGGTTCTAAGATTAGAAGTGACTCAGAGAATAATTAGTCCAACCTCTTAATTTTATAGATGAAAAAAGGGAGGCTCAAGGATTTTGTGACTGACTGTGGCTACTAATATTATTATTATCTTTTATAGGAATATATTATTAAAATTATATCTTAATGAACTCATCTATAGACATATATTTGACTTACGATAGGATAGGTTCAAGTTCTAATTCTTCCACTTGAATATTGTTATCATCTTTCACAATAATGATAATAAGGACAGCTAGGGAGTACAGTGAATAGATTGCTGGGCTTAAGTCAAAAAGATCTGAGTACAAATCCAGTCTTAGTCATTTGATAGCTGTGTGACCCTGGGTCAATCACTTAATCTCTGCTTTCCATATTTTCCTCAACTGTAAAATGGGGATGCTATGAGGTCAAATGAGTTCATATTTTTAACACACTAAGCACAAAGCCAAAGTAGGCACTATATAAATACTAGTTTTTAATAGTACTAGTTATATTTAGAACAGTGACCTCTTAATGAACTATTCTCTGGAATTTTCATGTTTAATTTACAGTACAAAATAGCTTCAAATCTCAGTATTGCTATGTAGTTGAAGTGGCAGCTAGATGGCAAAATCCAGAAAATTGGTACTCATGGAATATTACCTATATATTTATCCACCCACCTAGCTCTAGGAAGCTTTTGCCAACCTATCTTTCCAGTCATGTTGAGGATTTATTCACTTCATCTATTCACTATAGTCAGTCATTGCCGTGCTGGCTGATCTGGACTTCATCCTATCATTACATCTATATCTTAAAATCTGCAATTTCTTTAAAGGTTCAGTTCATGTGCTTCATTTGACATGATCATCCCTGCTGCTGGAGCCCATTTACCAAATCATTTTATGCCTATTTTCATACATTAGTATATTTTTGTGGGGTCTCCCATGGATACAATGTATGCACCTGGAGAGAATAGGCTATTTCCCTAGATCCTATCACAATGCTCTAGTACATTGTCATCATCATCATCATCATCATCATCATTAAGATCATCATTATCATCCTCAACCTCACTACCAATATATATGGATTCTAAATTTTTAAAGTTCTTTACATATTATCTCAGTGATGCTCACAGCAAGTTGGTGTTATTACAATTGCCATTTTATAGATGAGGAAACTCAGGGTGAGAGATGTGAAATCATTTATTCAGGGTCACACAGCTAGTAATAATCTGAGACTGGATTTGAATCAATTACCCTATTAACTATACAGCATGTTACACATCTGATGAATGAATGCTTGTGGAAATTGATTTATTAATTGAATATAAATTGGTAAAAATAAATGTCCTAAATTCTGTATCTAGTTGTAATTAACATAAAATTTCACATGTCAGATACAGACTTAAATATCTTTAGTATGTTTTTCCATCTCATTAGCAATTAATAAACACTTAGAAAGCTTCTAAGTAAGTTCCAAGTATTATAACAGGCACAAAGAGAGGCAACAGGTACAAAAAGAGGCAAAAGATAGATGCTGCACTCAAAGAACTTACATTCAAATTGGAAAAGACAATAAACAAAAAAACTATATATAAAGCAAGCTATATAAAGATAAATAGAAAATAATTAACAGAGAGAAGGCAATGGAATTAAGAGAAGTTGGAAGAGACTTCTGGTAAAGGAGATGATTTTAGATGGAACAGGAATTCAGAAGGAAAAGATGGGAAATAAGAATATTTTAGACAGGGAGGACAAGAGAAATGCCTGGAATTATCCCTCATGTGGATGAGCCTATCACTTTGAAGCAAATCAATTATTAATAACTCATACACAAGCTGTCTTTCAGTCACCCCAGTACTAATCAACAAGAATGGCTGTTCTGTGCAGGGATTTCTGTTTCTGTAGCTTCCTTAAACCTACTATAGAGAAGTCTCAGATTTTCAGAGATAATCCCAATAACAGTTGAAATCAGTATAATTTTCATCTAGGCTTGCAGTTAGATCACACTTAGATTCTGAGAATTACCAGATGTGATTTTCTTTAAATATATTTGATACAGCAATTTGAATTTATAGAAAAAACATTATTTGAAATGGAATGTTCACCAAAGTTAAGTATTTATCATCAGAAAACAAAACAAAACAAAAATAACTATTTTTTCAGGAACGGTAGGAAATAGTTTTATACTTGGTTCAAAGACTATCACTTTTCCCACCTTCCTAGAAACTAAGTTTGGATGCATGTTCTATGTATGGAAGTATATTTGTACAGGATTGAATGAATCTAACCCAATCCAATGAACACAGGATAGGTCATTATCTCTTGAGTCATAGTATAGGTGCTTTTCATACTTGTTAGATCCTGGGAAATTCACTCAATCTTTCTTGTTTATTCATTCAGTCCTGTAAAAGTCTTTGGGACTTGGGGTTTTCTTGGCAGAGATACTGGAATAGTTTGCCATTTCTTTCTTCAGCTCTTTTTATAGAGAAGGAAATTGAGGTAAACATAGTGAAATGACTTGCCAGAGTCACCTATGTACTAAATATCTGAGGTCAGATTTGAATCTTCCTCACTCTGGTCTTGGCACTTTCTCCACTAAGCCAGCCTTGCTGATCTCTGGTTTCATTATTTGTAAAATATAGCAAGGGTTGGAGTTAATGAACTCTGCAATCACTTGCACCTACATCTACTCTAAATCTACAGTATTTTGATAAAAAAGAGACTAATACATATCAAGTATTTTGCAAAACCTAAACAGCTATATAAAATTGTTGGTATTTTTTTTTTTTTTACTACTGGTGGTGATGGTGGTTATGGTATTAATTTGCAAGGTTCCTCCCCCAAAAAACCCAACACTGTGTTAGATCATGGGGACTCAAAAATAAAATTGGGATACAATCCTTGACCTTAGCAACTCATAGTTTAGAGGGATCAAAAGATAACTATGTTTCTGAAAAAAATCCATTTTTCTCAACTTGTCTCCTTCACATAGATATTGGATAATGTTTATCCTTACAACCCTTAGACTCATTTTATATTCACAAGCATTTTGTGGGATCTATAAACCTTTTCTGTGACTTATTTTCCTCTTCTATAAAATGACAGGTTTACATTAAACGATCTCTAAAGTCCCTTACCCTTCTCCCATTCTATAATTTAAGGTATTTTAGTAAGCATTATTATTGTTATTAATAGCACTAATTCCATCTCACATTTCAATACTTTCACTGGATGCCACTTAACAGCATAATATATTAGTAATAATGTTTAATTCTAACAAAAATGGCCCTTTTAACCTATTTAAGTTATCTGTGTGTGAATTCCTTTTTGGAAATGATAAAAGCCAAGGCCAGATTTTGGATTACTTTAAGTGATTCATTAAGTTAAGTACAAGAAGTCCTTGGCATATGACCACTGAACCCAAGAGAAAACCCTACATAAAAATTGCTGCTGTCAGAACAACTTATTTTTGGAATCCTGCTACCCTAATTCCCTATATTATTATGAAAATGAACTAACTTCTGGAGGTCTATCTTATCTATCATATTTCTCTCCTCATCTTACTTCCCTCCCCCTGGGTTTGGGCTAGAGGTACCCAGCAGGACCTGGACCTTGTATATAGGAAATAGCTGTATTCCGCGCTAATAGTTTGTGATGAAGGATCATAATTTAGTGAGGCTTCCTGAGCAGGGAAACTATGACTACTACATTAAGAGTTAAAGCCTCTCTGAGCTAGCTTGTGAACTTAACTACTTTTAGATACTCATCTCATGAGAAAACACATTTCAAACTCTGAAAGAAAATACATGTAGCCTGTTTGTAAGTTGAAGACTGCCTGTACATGAGGAGATAACAGTGAGTCATTTGTATCCTCTCTCTTTAATTATCCATAGTGACTAAATACGTGTGGTAGGGAGAAATAGATAGCATCAAAGAAACACTAACTTTTGCATGAGAAGGGATATAAAAGAGATGGCAAAACAGCTGATATCTCTCTCTCTGTGTATATCTACAATCTATTTATCTATCATCTATCTATGGCTTGGAAATCACACATATTATCTCATTTGATCTTCACAATAGCCCTATGAAATAGGTTTTATTACTCTGACCATTTAATGGATGAGGAAAAGGAGACTAAGAATCATTATATAACTTTTATAGGATAGTGAAGTTTGAGACAGGGTTTGAATTTTTCCTTTGTTTCCAAGTCTGCCACTAAGCTTTATGCCACCTCAATAATTAATAATCTACCTCAATAATTAAGAATAATAACACCATTTCATTTACTGAGATTAATTAATTAGTATTAATTAATTAATTAATTAATCAATAATTAATACTAAACCTCAACAATTAAGAATAATAGTGGCTATTGTGGGTGAAAAGGGAGTTGGTCTAATAGTGTATATGTAGTACAGATAAATTCTATAATTCTCATTTTATAGATGAGGAAACTGAGTTTCCAACAAATTCACATAGACAGCAAGTGTCTGAAGCAAGATGAGGACTGAAATTTCCTGAGATGTTACATTTTGTTTCAGTGAAAGGAGAAAACAAATAGATAGCTGTGCTTCATTTTCTAGACTGTATATATTCTTAATTTCCTTTTTCCTCTCAGATTTAGAATTTTATAGATATCATTTAGGAGGCTCTGCAATATTTTAAAATGTCATACAATTAGCACAACACCTTCTGTAAATGCCACTATATGGAGGACCTCCTCATGTATAGACAATTTCTTTTTATTGTAGTCACTGAAATGGATCTCCCCCATTCCAAAAGAACTTTATAATCTGACCTCAACCTATCTTCCCAGCCTCATTATACATCCTTGGCTGCATAATCTAGTGAAACTGTCCTCTCTTCCTTTATATCACTCTCTGCCTCCATTTTCCATGACTCCACATTGCACTTCCTCTTTACCTCAGCCTCATACAAATCCCTCTTCACTTCAGGAGACATCTTACATCCCATCTTTTACATGAAGCTTTTCCTGATCTCCTTAAATCCTTATACTCTCTCTTCTAAACAACCTTATATTTAATTACTCTATACTGATTTTGTATTTACATGAAATGTGCATAACTATATCATAGATAAAAATGCAGTGTGATATAATGGATAGAAAAAAGACTGACTTTAGATCCAGGAAGCTTTGGGATTACCTACTTCTGGTTTATGATGTGAGACCTCAATAAAAACTCAACTTCTCTGTATGCTAAACAATACTTTGGAACTATGCATTGCTGAAAAGATAGTGCCTTGCCTTAGAAGAAGTTCCTGAAAGCTCCCACTGTCAATGAAGTCTACTTCTGACAGAAGTGCACTAGTAATATCCCTTATTAGAATGTTAACTCTATAATGTAATCAATACATTGAAAACAAGGATTGTTTTTTTCCCCTTATATTTCTATCCCTACCACTTGGTACATAGCAGGTACTTCATAAATAATTACTTATTGATGAAATACTTTGGACAGATCCTTCATCTTCCTGCCTTATATTTCACATCATATTGATAAAACTGATTCTTAAACAAGTTTACTATATTTTTTGTCATTATATCATTCAAGCAATCTTGCCTCATATGGAAATGACTATATGCTCTTCCCATATTTGCTTGTTAATATCCTGTTTAAATCATGATCTTTGTTTCAGAGAGAAGCTTCGGATGATTATTAGCAACTTTGCAATTTCCAGAAATTATCTAGATAACTTAGGAGTTAGTCTTTAAGATTTAAATATAATTGAAAAAAAAAAGTTTCCTTCTTTAACCATTCTAGTTTTGAACATTCCTACATTTAGGTTTTTAAATGGGTCTTCAAACAACTGATCTTTCATTCTCTGTCCATGGTGCTAGATGGAGAGAAAACAGTGGATGCTGAATTGTCTGCACAACTGGATGTTCTCACTCCTGGTTCCACGGTAACTAGAAACAAAGTTGGACAATATTTTCTCCACGTAGGTTATGTTGTATTTGTATGCCACGGTCTGCAGGAGGTTTTATGGATAAGCAACACTGTGGCTTGTAACGGTACATAATCTTGAACCATGAAAGGAGGGTGAGCTGTGTTTTTCTCCATCCTGTGGTTTTAGTAACCGAATTAGCCCATTTCATTCCATGGAAATTCCCTCTGATTAGCGAAACAGCCACTAATGAATACAACTGTAAACA
Source organism: Antechinus flavipes (assembly GCF_016432865.1). Lineage (NCBI taxonomy): Eukaryota > Metazoa > Chordata > Mammalia > Dasyuromorphia > Dasyuridae > Antechinus > Antechinus flavipes. The sequence continues at coordinate 234,725,341 of NC_067403.1, forward strand.
ATTAGAGGAAGCGAGTTGCTGAAATCGACACTGTTTATCTGCTTCAGCAGCCAACGGGAACGTGGCCAAAAGAAATATTCACCAGTCCTCCCCTGTTATCCCAAGAGCGATGGCTGGAATCAGAAATGCTTCAGAAAAGCAGAAAAAAAAATCCCAGGTAGCTAGACAGTTTCAAATACAAAAAAAGATGACTCTGTGGAAATGCACTAAAGTATTTGAAATAGGACACTGTATGATGATATATAAATTGAAATTATGTAAGTCATTCCAAAAAAGCTCAGTATAAAATGACATCTATCCTCTGCTCAGTCAGCAGTTGGATCATCCTGCTAGGTCAGGATATAATCATTGTAGAGAGCAAATTCATCTGACCCTATCAACCATGACACTGGAAGACTCTCGTAACTCTCATGGCATATTTTGAAAGGGTGGAAGACTAAGAAGGAGAACTAATGGAAGGGTCTAGAGAAACAGGTTCTAAGTGATTATCTGGCATCCAAGTTTCCTTGCAGGTCTAAATCTTTGAATCAATGAACCCTATGACTGGCACAAACAGAAAAAGAAATGTTCCTGACTTTTCCTATCTGTAAAATGGGGATAATAGTTAAATTGATTCAGTATGCATTAATAAACTTACCTCCTATGCAGCAGCCATTCTGCTAGTCACTGTCGATATCAAAACAACATGAGAAGAACTCCTGTCCTCAATAGTTTACATGAAAATGCCTTCAAAATAATGAATGTCTGAATTGTTTTTTCTTGCTACTTTTTAATGCTCTGTGAGAAAAGAAATCATCCAGGAGCTTATATGTTTTTCATCATTGTAGAGAAGTGATAAGTGTGGATAAACTGAACACCAGAAAGAGCTGACCCAAAGGAGAATGAGCAATCTCAGGAAGCAGCAGTATTCCCCCATTGGGAAATTTTCCACCCCCCCCCAAAAAAAACCTATAAGACCATTTATTGACAGTATTGTAGAGTTGCCTTTGGTTCATTAATGGTTTTAATGACAATTTAGATCTTCAGCTAAAAGGGATCTCAGAGGCCATTTAGCCCAGCCCTCTCATTTTACAAAAGAGGAAACTGAGATCAAGCATATTAAGTGGTTTGCTAAAGGTCACAGAGTAATATATATCCAAATTTGTGCTACCTTCATAATCCATGCTCTTTCTATTCTGGCATGCTCAAGTGCCAGAATATCCTCCTACGTCTTCTGACTTCATATCCAGCATTCTTTGTTATTCTAGATGGACATCAACATATTATGATATGTTGAGGTCTCTAAAACCACACATTATTAGTGTATAGTAATTCTTCCTTTTCCTGGGAAGTGCTGATGAAGAAAATGACTCATTGAGGGTAAATTATTTATAGTAGGACGTCTAGTAATTCCAGTTATTTTAATCCAGATACAATTAAAAATTGAATGTGATTTAAATAAGATTTTCTTTGAAGTATCTCATATTAGCTCCTATATAATTTATATTGATTAAAAACAGTCCTCTGTATTGAATTTGTTACTTATTTTTGTTGTTATGTTTTGCTATGTTTAGGCTTAGGTAGGTGGCATACTGATGGAGCACTAAGTCTGGAGTTAGGAAGATCTGAGTTCAAATCTGGCCTCAGGCACTTATTAGCTGTGTGACCTCGGGCAAATCACTTCACCTTGGCTGCCTCGGTTTCCTCATCTGTAGGGTGAGATGCAAAAGGAAACGACAAACCAGTCCAGTATCTTTGCTAGGAAAACTAAATAAGGTCATGAAGAGCTGGACATAAATGAAATAATTAAACAAGAATAACAACAAAAGACTTTTTATGAAGAACACAAGGGATTTTGATTAAATAAAGGCTTCTTGAGTTCTGAAGTATTCTACTGTGTAAACTAGTAGTGTGTGTGTGTGTGTGTGTGTGTGTGTGTGTGTGTGTGTGTGTATATGTGTGTGTTTGTGTATATATATTTCCCCAGAAGCAACTGGGGTTAAGTGACTTGCCCAGGGTCACACAACTAGGAAGTGTTAAGTTTCTAAGCTCAGATTTGAATTCAGGTCCTCCTGATTTCAGGACAAGCACTCTAACCATTCTGCCATCTAGCTGCCCCAGTAGTATATTCTTAATAGAGAAAGAAAAATGTATGGATAGAACAAAAATATTACACACTGTTGGTTATCAGAAGTGGAATAGTCATAAATGGAGGACAATATCTTCTAAATGAAGTCACAGGTAATATAGCATTTAGGAAGAATGCAGAGCCTAGATTGAGACCTTTAGAAATGGGACCCTTAAAATGAGATAATGTGCTTTGTAAACCTTGAATAACTGCTACTAACTACTATCACTATTACTACTACTACTACTACCACCACTATTACTACTACTACTACTACTGCTGCTGATACTGATACTGCTACCACTAATAATTATGTTAATATTATGATGGCTTTTGTTGTCAGTCTCTCAATTAGCTGCCAGCATTGATAGCTCTTTTTCATGCTTTCATTTCTGACTTCCCCCTACCTTTCCTCAGAGCTAATCATAGTGATCTCAACTTAGTCTCATAGTTCACATAGATACATGGACATGCAACGGCCAATGAGAGAGGTCAGTACTTGTGCCTCTTGCTCTTCTGTCTTCCTAACAATTCACTTTCCAAAGGGGGCAACATAACTCCTGCTTGTTACTGAATGAGCTTTTATCGGCATCTTATTGTCTCACGAGGGTGTATAACTTGCCTTTATCTGGTTTCTATTAAGTTATTTTGGCTTCCCATTTCCTCTTTCAATCTCAGATAAGTTTGAATTTAGGTCCCAAAGATCCCATCGGGCAGCATGATCTAAAACCAGTGAGACTAAAGCCAGGAGAAAGTTCAGAATTTCTTAAAAGTGAAAGAAGTCAAGGGAACTAAATGTAATTACATTTTGAGCCCACGAAGACTTTTATAGAGTCATTTTTCTCACCTCAAAGTTCCTTTTAGACTCTGCTGAGAGCAAAGGCAAGCAAAGATGATCTGTGCTCTTCCATTTCTAGAGAGCTTCAAGGTTTGCAAAATATATTCCTCACAGGATTGAGGAGAGTATCAAAGAGAAAGGCAAAAGAGCAATTATTATCCTTATTCTATGCATGGGGAAACTGTGGTCTTGAAAGATAAGTGAATTTTCCATGTGTATGTACACAGTAAATGATGGAGTTAGGGTTCAAATCTCATTTGAATTTGAATCTTAATCTTCTGACTCTAAAGTTTAGTACTCTTTGCATGACATCATAACTGCTGTTTTTTTTTAAATCTTTTATTTTTAATTCAATGTTTTGTTAGAAACAATTTCAAATCAATGTAAGAATCTTAGTAACTATTTGCATTTAAATTACTTTCTGCATATAAAACTTCATTTTCATCATGAATAAAGTGCTAGATAAACTTTAAGTCTAGAAGGCTTAGTCTGAATTCATATCATGTATTACCTTCTTTGGCCCTGGGCGAGACATTTACTTTTTCTAAATTTTAGTTTAGTTATCTTTAAAAATGAGATCACCTCTAATGCCTGCCAGATTTAGATCCACGATCCTATAATCCCATTGCTCATTCTCAATCACCATTTCTCTTGAGGATAATATGCAATCCCATTCTGTTGCTCCTTGTTTTGTTGTTATTGTTGTTTATTCTCTTTTCCATTTTGCATTATTTCATATGTTCCCTACTCAGGGGAAATGCACTTCTACTTCTTACATATAATAGTTACATGATTCTGGAATATTTCTCAATCTCTAAGTGACCCAGACAATACTCTATGACTTAAACATTACAGATACTATTCCAATCTAAATTGGAAGAGCATATTATTTCCTGGGAAACTCTTAATCACTGATTTTACAGGTCTGATTTTTAAAAATCATGAACATAGCTTTAGATTTTTTGTTTTCATTACAGTTGACAATTTTAATCATGCTAATTAATATAACAATCAATTTAATTTGTTCTTAATTATTTATATTACTTTCAGTTTTATTTATATGTGTATGTATGCATTCATGTATATGTATAATGTTTTAATGATCATAAAACACTTTATAAATATTATTTCATTGGATCCTTACAACCACCATGTTTAGTAGATGATATTATCTTTCTTCCTACACATAAGGAAACTGAGGAAATCCCATGGTCTCTGGGGTTATAGGTATGTGAGGGAGGATTTGAACTCTTGTTTTCCTGACTTCCAAGCCCAATGATCTTTTTTTTTTTTTAAATCAGATGTTTCTCCAATCTTTTATACCCACTCTACCTTAAAGTTCCTTTCTAATGACATTCACTTACTGACTATGTAATTCTGGACACTTTAATCTTGCTTATGTTCTCTCAGCCTGTTTTGTCATCTTCAACATGATACAATGATATCATTATACATGATTACCAAATGTCTACTTCCAAGGGATATTCCAAAGATACTATTTGTTACCTCTTAAAGTACTATAGAAATACGAGTTTTCATTGCTATTGTTCTTACATGTAGATTCAAAATGATATTTATAGAAATCTGGATGTAAAGTTAGGAAGAGCTGGTCAAACCCTCCTTTTGATATATACCAGTTGTAAGTTCTACTTAACCTTTTAGTAATTCAAGCAATAATCTCAGACTAACCTTGCAAAGGACAGCTCATCTGATTTGGCAAAGGGAATTTTCTTACCCTGACTTATTTACATGAATGAAATCACAGGGCTTGTCTAAAAACCACACAGATCAAACATGGAGACACAATACATACTGCTAACCAAAAATATTCAAAAAATTGCACATGCTATCAAATAAGCACTTCTGGAAAAGCATATCAAGACATTGGGGGAAAAAATCAGGTTTAAAACTTTAAACAAATAACTTTGTTTTCAGTGCAAGGCTAGAGTTTTACAAATCCATCAACTCTTGGCTCTCAGTGGATACACAAATATACTCAGCACTCAAACAGCCACACTTTTCCTCTGGTAAATGGCCTTCTGAGTGCCTATAGAGCATGAGATGGATATGATTTAAATTTTTATGGAGTCCATGACACCTTTGAATTTACTCTAGGTTCTGTTATTAATATTTTATTTTTCTAAAAAAACAAAACTGCCATCCATTTTGAGGTAGGACTTTCTTTTATCTGTTTCCTGCAGTTCACAAGCCTGCCCTGGAAGATTTAATTAACATGTCAGGACAGAACCTTTTTTCCTGCTTTTTTTTTTTTTGTTGTTGTTCTTATCTGGTTTAGTGACACTTCCCCTAACCCAATATAGGTTTGTAAAGGAACATATATTTCTTCTTTTGCAAAAGAACTGATAGCGTTTGCAATATAACTAAGAATTTGAAGATGCTATTGTAATTGGTGGAAAGGGCTGAAGATGTCAAAGCACTTATTTCAAATGAATGCACAGTGTGGTTGAAAGAGCTTTTGCAATCAGAGGGATGGGAGTTAAATTCTGATGCTTCTAGTGAAATTCTGTTTCCTATTTGTGTGACCTTGAGGAAATAATTTACATTTTTGACTTTCAGTTCTTTCATCTGTTAAATGAATGGGATGGGCAAGAGTGTTTCTACTTCTAAATCTTTGCTCCCATGTTTCTGTGTTTTGTAGTTGTGTAATCTGAATGCATAATCCAAAAGAGAAACCATTATCTCTAGATGGTAGTGATCATGATAATTCACAGCTTTGTGGAAGTTTGCAGTTTTACAATCACTTCCTTTGCAACAACTCTGTGAAGTGAGGATTACATATTTTATATACATTTTAAAGCTGAAAACAGTAAGGGCAGTAACATCATGGGATCATAGATTTAGAAGTGATAGGAGTATTGGATATCATCTAGACAAACCCTTTCATCTTAGGCGTGAAAAGAATTAAAAACAAGGTATTTCATACAGATTTAGAAGTGAAAAGGACATTAGAGTGATCTGATGCAATTTCCTCATTTCACAGATGATCAAACTGAAGACAGAGGTAAGGTGATTAGATCAAAGTTACATAGGTCATAGTAGAAAAAGACAAAATCTTAGCCCAGGAACATTGAATTTGATTCCATCATTCTTACTGCATCATCCTTGAAAGTATTTGATTATTGTTGCTGCTGTTTAGTCATGTCCAACTGCTTATGATTCTATTTTGGAGTTTTCTTGGAAAAGTCAATGAATTGGTTCACCATTTCCTTCTCCAGATCATTTTTACAGTTGAGGAAAATGGGTCTAATGAGGTTAAAAGCCTTGCTCAGGTTCACACAGCTAGTAGGTGTCTAAGGTCAGATTTGAGCTCAGTACTTCCTGCCTCTGGACCTTGTACTCAATCCACTGAACCACCTAGCTGTCGCACTTAATAGTATCCAGCAGAGACAACTAAATTTGATTTTCTAAGTATTAAGACCAGTACAAGTCAATTGTTCTGATAGCTGTTTCTCCACTTATAAAATGAGGTACTTTAAGCAGATGCTCTCTGGATTCTCTGATAACTTCTAAATATATATTCCTATAATTCTTTTATGGAATCCTTTGTTCTGATTTTTTTATTCATCTGTGAAAACTTATTTTCAATATCGTTTATTTTTGGTGCATTCTTCATGTCAAAGTCCCATAACTTCTTGATCCTAGTGCCTTTGTACAAGTTCCTTTCTTCTTTCCCCCACATCTCTCCCTTCTTGTCTTCCTCCCTCTTTCCCTCCCTTCTTTACTTCCTTTTCCCCTTCCTTTATTCTCTGCTTTCTTCTTTCTTTCCTTGCTTCTTTCTTTCTGTGCTCCTTTCCTGCTTCCTTCCTTCCCTTCTTTCTTCTTTACTTTCTTCCTTTCATTCCTTCCTTCCCTCTTCCATTTCTGCTTTCTTGCTTTCTTTCCTTCTTTCTTTCCCTCTTTCTTTCCTTCCTCCTTTCCTGCTTTCTTTCTTATACTCTGTTCTTCCTTTTATTCATTCTTGCTTGCTTGTTTTTTTCCTGTTTTCTTTTTTTTCCTTCCTTCTTTCTTATCTTCTTTATTTCTTTACCTCTTTCTTCTCCTCTTTCCTTTCCTACCTTCTTTTCTTCCTTGTCTCTTTAACTTTCCTCTCTTTCCTTTTCTTTTTGTGTTCTTTATTTCTTCTTTTCCTTCTTTCCTTCCTTTCCCCTTTCTTTCCTTCATTCTATACTTCTTCTCTCCCTCCTTCCTTCCTTTATTCTTTCTTTCCCTTATTTTTATTGTAGTAAGTTAATTTATTTTTAATATTAACTTCTTTCTTTCTTTCCTTTTTTCCCCTTCCTTACCTCCTTTCTCTCTCTTTTTTTATTTTTTGTTAATCAAGGACACAGTCTTAGTTGGCCTGTGACATCTTTACCCTACAGGTCCTTGGGGTAAGTTGTATCTTATGAACTCCAATAAACAATCCACAGCTCAGGACACTTTCTACAGGGATTCATACAATATAGAAGAAGGTAAATGAGAGCACATAGATGAAAACTTTCCAAATAATCATCTTCCTTTGCATTTGGAACTTTCCTGTTGTGCTCTGCCACAAAAAAAAGGCATCATCTGTCTTTCTTGCCCTCCCTCCTTTCAGTCTCATGACTCTGAAAGATGAGGGTCATTTTGAAAATACTGGCCCAGAAGCCTGGTCCAGGTTTGATTTTATAGGCAAGCAATAGGTACCACAGGAGGATAAGGTTCAGTAACCTAATAAGGGGTACTAAGCAGGTTCTGACCTCATTTTCCATACATCAATAACATCTCATTATGATACTCAGAGAATTAAATAGAAAATAATTTATCAAGGAAACCATTCCTTTGAAAAAAATCATCTTCATTGCAAATGAAGTAGTTTCTATGACTATTGTGCAAATGGAGCTATCTTTTTTTTTTCCTGACTCTCCAGCTGATCACTAGGGCTAACAAGAAAATGCACATAGTGTTTTAATCTTGGCAAAGTGCTTTTACAAATATTATCTCATTTTATGCTCACAACAATCCCTTGAGCTATTTGCTATTGTTGTCCTAATTTTAGAGATGAAGAAGCAAAGTGATATTAAGTAAATGACTGACCTAGTCATGCTCATCCAGCTAATAAGTGTTCTGAGGGAGGAAATGAATTCATTTCTTCTTTACTCTAAACCCAGGAGTCTATCTACTATGCCACCTAATTGCCTAGGAATCCGGCACAGAAAGAGATTGGAGGATAAAAGGAAGTGGAATTCATGGGAGATGGGCAGAAAGAAGGCATACACTTTGAAATGGTTAACAGGAGCTCCTCAGAGTCCCAGATATGGGGGAATCTGGTCCTCCAACATCCCCAGGATTTCCATCACCTCTATCTGAGATGTTACTAATAGCAGACTTTTTAGTGAGCTTATTTTGTCCTTCATCAAACTGAGATTTTATAATAGTCCTTATCATTATTTAATGATTATTTATTTATTTTATATTATATATATATATTAATTTATATTTATTATTATTAAAAACACTAATGTGCTCTTATGCATACTCCCATTTATTCTAACCTATTATACTTTTCTCACTTTAAAAAATGTTTTATTATTTACTTTGGCAAACATTATAATTACTATTAACAATTGTTCTCTGTATTACTAGCTTCTGATGTATATAATCTAAATTGAGCAATAATAAGCTATCTGTTACTTTCCCCTTTAGAAAAAAAGTGTGACTTTTATTCCTAATCCCTAAAAAAGACAACTATATCCCTAGAAGACAGTTATTTGTAATGTAACAGATATAATTTTAGTCCAATACCCCTCTTGGATATAGAATATACAATTGAACATTCAGCCATGACCTTCTCACTTTCCTTTAAGAAATAAGTCATAGTCCCCTTGGAGACTGAATGGATCAGATCATATATCTATTTATATATACCATATTAAGTCCATCCTTCCTCTCTCTTTCCCTCTTCTCCTCCTCCTTCTCTCTCTCTCTCTCTCTCTCTCTCTCTCTCTCTCTCTCCATATACATATATACATACATATATGTATATTAATATATATTTCTACATACATATATATCAGTCCATATTTGCATATTATGTAATATGCATGGCTGTTGTTATTCTCTAGGCAGCTTAATCAGGTATAAAGTGGATTCCTATTTTTTCCAATACAGATGCAGTTGAGTTAGTGCAATAGCTTGCCCCCAAACTATTGAGAACCATAAACAAGACCACCAGGAACCAAGTATTAGAGGTTGTTAGCCAGAGAATTTGGAGTACATTAGAATGGGAAACCACTTAAAAGGATCATCAAATAGGTACAATGTTCTACTGGAAGATCCTTTGAGACAGGGACATACTTAACAATGATACAAATGAAAAAGTTTGCATTCTTTTACAACAGGCAAGAGTTTTTTTTTGTAAATTACTCTTCTGGAAAGAAAATGCAATCTAAAATAGTGGAATTCTACCAAGGAAACAGAGAGAGCTTACTAAGACTATATGACTTCTACTTCATAGGTACTGGGAGAGCACCAATTTGAGATGCCTAAATTTACCGGGCAGGACCATAATATGTCTGTATTTGTCCTTCAGATTAGCGAATAAGTCTAATACTTCAAAAGTAGATTTGCAGGAGGATATTTGTATATAATTATTCTTTAAATAATTCATTTCACATCATCATAGACATAGGATTGGACGGGAAATCGGTGACTAATTTGTCCCCCTCCCTTCAAGAAACTGAGAACCAAAAAAGTTGATTAAAGCATGCCCAAGATCCCAAAGGTAGTTAGTGGAAGACCCTGATGTGAATCCATAACTCGGATTCAAAATTCGGCATTCTTACCATTGCACTATTTTGCTATGTTTTATGGATTTTATAGGAAGTGCCTTCATCTCTATATGTGAATGTCATATGTACTTTAGTCTTCAGCGCTGATGATTATCTGCATGAGCTTAAATTCACATGCATAGATCAGGCACAGTGCTTGCCTGGGATCAAGAAAATCAGGGTTCAGATCCTGACTCTGATATTTAATATCTGTGTGATCCCTGGACAAGATATTTAGAGTCTTTTTTGAGCCTCAGTAAAATGAACATAATACAAGGAGTAATAACTGAATTTAGATTCAAATGTGACTAATAATAATGATGATGAAAATAATAATTATGTAAAATCGAATTAGATGAGAAGAAGAGTTTTAAGGCTTAAAAAGTATTTTGAGTATGTTATTTCATTTGATATAAAGTGATCTGCAACTTCAAAATGCCATGAAAATACTATTGTAATATCTACATAGCTCTGCATTTTGAGGAGGGACCCCAGGCCAGTGATTCTACTGGTATGAAGACATTGTAGTGAGGAATCAGAATCGAGTCTAGTTAGAGTGTGTTGTCTAAATCTAAATCTATATACTCACTTGGACCTATTATTAAAATAAGCTTCTCAGGATATAAATTTGACTATGCAACTGAAATGATCATTGATCTTTAACATAGACAGGCTAGATAGATTCTCCATTCTTGACTCACCAGTTGATTTTTTTTTCTTTTTTTAAGTTCAAATTGAAGCATTTTCTATTTCTTCCTGTTACATTTCCTCTTATTTGATTCAGGATATTGTTTTCAGCTGTTGAAATTGCTCAGAACAAATGCATCAGCCTGTTAAAATCTTTTTTGGATTCCAGTTCTCTTATTCAACATGCTAGCTATCTGTTCCAGCTTTACGTCAGCCACATGTTTGATAAACTCACCTCGTATGACTTTATCCGAATCTTTGATAAGAATGTTGAATAGAACATGTCTGATGAAAGAATCTGTTAGTGGAGTCCTCACAAGCTCCCTATGGGGTGACAACAGTCTATTACTCAACACTCTCAGTCTGAATATTTAGCCATTTTCACAACTGTCTAACTGTCACATCTTCCTATCATGCCCACTAAGATATCAGGAGAGATTTCATTCATGTTTTTCTTATATCTAGATATATTATACCAATGGCATTCCCCTAATCTGACCAGTCTTGCGCTTCATCCCTAAACACACACAAAAAAAATAAATATACAAATAGATAAAATATTCATTGTGTTTTTCTAATGTACCTTGTCAATAACAAAACTTCATTAACTCACAATGATTCAGCTTTTTTTGCAGCAGTTTTAGGCTTGAAAATACACATATATTATTTAATTTAATCCTTACAACAATCCCATGAGATAGAATTGATTATTACCCTAATTTTACAGATGAAGGAATCGAGACTGAGAAAAAGTAAGTCACTGAGTAAATGTTTCTAGTGAAATTTGAACTCAGGTCTTCCTGATTCTAACACTCTTATCCACTGTGTTACATAGTTTTCTTTCTGTGTTAAGAAATCTTTTTCTTTAAGTGTTTTAGATTTTTTTGTCAGGCATTCAAATAGAACTTATGAACATAAAAAAAATAAAGAATTAATCCTTCAACAAGTATCTATTAACCATAGTCTATGTGTCAAGGACTGTATTAGGTGCTAGGTATACAAAGACAATGAAACATTCATTTATTTGTTCAAGGGATAAAAATTTTACCAGGAGAGATAAAATAAAGGAACCCATTTTCCTTCTATTTTTGAAAATCAGAGCATTATCTGATCTCTTTTCTTATGGCTCCTAAGAGTTATTCCCCATGATTTTTTTTCAATAAGCAGTAGTTCCATCATCACATCTGCAAGTTATTTCCAGAACTCAGGATGTAGTTTAGCTGGGCGTAGCAATTTGACTTTGAACAACATGGTAGGTGCTCTTAGTAAGAGATCACTTCATTTATTTTTGGTTCTAAATCTCTCTTGACCGCTTTTGTTCTATAACTTTCAGTCTGAATACCATTCCTTTTTTTTTTTTTTTAGAGAAGTAAAAAAAAATTAGACTTAACCAAGTGGCAAAGAAAGGTACATAATCAGTGTAAGCAACTTTTTCTACTAGTTTAGTGATAACGTAAAGCTATAGAAAATTGCCTTGAGAAGAAACTGACTGGATGGCTGGTGTCTAAAAGCCAAAAGAGATCCCAATACATTAATTAGGAGCTGGAAAGTTGGAAAGGAGACTGAAAATTCTCCTTGGAGACAGGATGAATATGAATAAAAGAAAATGCTTTGTGTGATGAGTTCTTGAAAATAGAAGAAGATGGAATCAAAAGTACAAGATGAGGGGGCTCATTTTATCAAGAAGATGGGCCACTCATCCATCCTCTGAAATAGTAGCATAGAAAGTAAGGATAGATAGGGAGAAAAAGATTTCAAGGGGTGGAGAAGAGAACATAAGGGAGCTCTAGATAGATGGTTTCAATCTTTTTGATAAATTTATTGGCAAGGTCATTTGTCAAGTGAGACATGGACAATAGAGTTGAGTTCTTGAGAGCAGAGATAATAAAAGGCCAGAGTGAAGAGGGTTAGAAGTAGTCAGAGATAAGTGAAAACGTGTGTGTGTGTGTGTGTGTGTGTGTGTGTGTGTGTGTGTGTGTGTGTTTGGAAAATAGTGCTAAGGACCCATTTAAGGATGAATATTTTAAGTTTATAGTATCCTCAGTCATCATGATTACATGACTTCCTAGAAGCTAATGAGTAGGAATGAAGAAATGTAAAGCTAAATAAAGGTGCAACACAATTGAGAGAAGAAAACCCAGAATAGTGGTGACACACCCATAATTATATCTACACAGCTCCACATTTTGAGGAAGGGTCTCTTAGCCAGTGATTCCTTGGGGATGAAGAAGTTACAATTTTTTCAGCTGTTCTGTTTTTTGGGCAAAAAAAATGAAACATATTTTTGCATAGTTGAAGGTCCCCATTTCTACTACAGCATACTATAATGTTGGTTTTGTCATTTGCTCTGAATTCATTCTAGGGCTTCTTAAATTTTATCCACTCAAGACCCCTTTTTGCCTTAGAAAACTTTTATGTGACCCAGGCATATAGGTATACAAATCAAAGATTTACTGATAATAAGCCATACTTTTGTGACTACCATATTCAGTTAAGGACCTCATTTGTAGTCATGAGCTACAGTTTAAAAAGCTGGGTATTGTGTGCCTGCAATATATCCATATTAGAGATATTGTAGAGTAGTCTTGCTTTTGGTCAGAGTTATACTTGATGGCTATCAAATTGTCTTCCAAGTCTAAGATTCTGTAATTTCAATTGTATGTGGAACTTTCAGGCTGCAAACTCGTTCTACTGTAAAAATTACCCATTCATCTGTAATTTATAGATTTTGGAGAATGATCTGGGGGAATTACTATATGAAGTGAGTTCCCTAGAGTAACATAGTTAATATTTGTCAGAAACAGGACTAAAATTCCTTCCATACTGAATAGAAAACTTGTCCCTTCACCCACTATGGCATCAAGCCCTTACACACACTTATAAACACACACAAACACACACACAGAGCCAAAGAAACAGTGCTTTACTATATAACCAAACAACCCTCTTTGTTATACATTGTTACATTCACAACTCAGTCCTTAAGAGCTTTAGTTGGTCTTTTGTCTATACCAGTATATAAAAGGTTAAATTGGTCCAAAGAAACAGTGCTTTACTATATAACCAAACAACCCTCTTTCTTATACATTGTTACATGCACAACTCAGTCCTTAAGTGCTTAGTTAGGCTTTTGTCTATACCAGTATATAAAAGGTTAAATTGATCTTAAAGAAAATTCTAAATTTTTTTTGCTGTGGCTCAGAGGGAGTTAACTTAGAGTTAGAAATCATTTCAGGCTTGGGACTCTTTAGTGAGAAGGAATGAATGCTGCTGGCACATTCAGTGAGCAGGACACAAATGGGGCTGAGAATCTCGCCCAATTTGCCATTTGCATTACATGACTTCTAAAAATAATTTCAGTTCTGCTTCTCTTATTCTAATGTTAGAGAAAATGGTTCGAGAGAACACCGAATACTCCTGCCACATGTTAATCACCTGTCTTATAATTCAAGGAATAGATCTTGACCTGAACTGTGGGGAGATTCCTAAGAAAATGCCAAGTCTTTAGTCAGAACTACTGATGAATCTCCCATCAGGTATGAAGCAATGAAGGATATATTAAATGAGGAACTGACACATTGAAAGCTGGGGGTAGCCATTATTTGCCACTTGCTGTGAAATCCCGGTTAATAGTGGGAACTCTCCAAAAGGATAGCCAGTTGTTTGAAGCAGAATATATTCTGTTCTCTCTGATAAATAAGGTACAAGTCAATATTAGAGTAAAACAGTGCCTTAACTATAGCAGTTTTGGATACCACACCCATCCAAATGCATACACATAAACAAACTTTCTCTGATTCCTTTGTCTTAATTCACAAATATTAAGCCATTGTTCCAAAGCACAGTGTGGCAATAGAGTATGAAAAAAAAAAAACAAACAGGGACATATCCTAAACACTGTTAATATATTTAATTCAGAGGAGTTTCAACTAAAAAGAGACAGGACAAAAATGAAGCATTCTACTTAGCAAATCATCTAATATTTACAAGTACAACACTGAGGAAGAAACAGATCCTCCCTTAAGAAAATAGCTATTCTTATGGGATAAGCATTAAGGAGTAAACTGCTGCCCTCAGAAAGAAAGATGAAAACCAAAGTTATTAAGGAAGGATGATCTTCCGCATGCTCAGACAATGTGAAGAAGCAATTGTGTATTAATTGTTTCACTGTGTGTAAATTCACTGTGTGAATTTAGGCAAGTCACTATTCCTGACTATAAGATTCCTTCTTTCTACCTATAACTACAATGAGTCTAAATCTTTTTCATTCTTCATTTATAAAATGAGAGATTTGGATTAGATGGCATCTAATATCTAGTTCTGGATTTCTATCTTTTACAGTTCTTTACACTTCTAAGTTCTTGGGTCCTTCTCAGTTTTAGCCTTCTATGATCTAAGAGTCCACTTACCTCTACCATTATATATTTTAAAATTTCTTCTAGCTCAAATATACTATATTCTTATAAATCCCTCTCAGTTCTAATGTTCATTTTCTAAGTGTTCTCCCACTTCTAAGAGCCTAGGTTCTTAATCCATTCTAGCTCTAGAATACTATACTGTAAGGTTTCTTCTACTTCAATATTCTGGGTTCTAGAAAGACCCTCTAAGTTCTTATATTTTATATTCTAAAGTCTTTTCCAGTTCTGACATGCTTTTCTATGATTCTAAAAATAATTTGTTCTTTCATGGAAATAATGCTATTATTAGTAGTCATCATTACAGCAGGCATAGTTGTTGTAATTATTAGTATTAGTATTAGTTGTAGTAGTAGTAGTAGTAGTAGTAGCAGCAGTAGGACTAAGACTAGGACTAGGATTAATAGCAAGAGCAGTAGCAATAATAGTAGAAATAGTAGTAGGAGTGGTAGTAGTATTGATAAAACTAGCACACAATATGTGAAAATTTGAAACAAGTTTTACATTATATTATCAAAACAAAAATTCTATAAAGTTAAATGCTGAAGTTATTATTATTCCCATTTGACAGAAGAGGTGATTAAGTCTGAGAAAGATCAAATAACTTATTCAGCATTATATAACTAGAAAGAAAATGAGGTAGTTTGAAATTCAAGAACTTTCTGTCTCTAGGTCCAGCAGTATATAATATAGTAGAGTTGTAATTTTGTTTTAAGATGTGGGAGGAGGAATTCAGGATCACTTCTCCTATTTTATTTTATTCACCTCACTTTGCTATATATTTGAATGAATGAAAGAAATATTTATCAAGTTCTAACTATATTCAAAATCTTGGAAAAGTAGTTCTCTACAATTAGGGGTATGGTTTGGCAATTTTGAGACAAAGGAGACAAACTATTTTCAACTACAACTCATGATCTAAGCTAATTAGTACTGTATTTAAGCTAATCAGTCATTGACATTAGCAGAGCTAAACTTGGGATGATCAAATCAAAGTTTTATCATTGATTATATCAATCTTTGGAGCAATTCAATTACATCTACCAACTTTGGTACCCAGAAAAAAAACATATCCCTCAATATACTCAATAAACTGAGACATTCCTAGAAGTATAGATTTAGAATTGAAAGGGATCTTGTAAATTTATTTTAATATTTTAATATTCCATTTCTTTGCCTCCTCCCCTTCTTAAAACAAATTATAAATAATGTTCCTATTCTTCTAATTTTCTTATCCAAGAAATCACTGGGAATTGTCCTCCAAAGCAAAATTTTATGTAGGATTGAGATATGTAAACTGGCAAAAGTCTTCTGACCTTCATGCCTATTCACCCTCAGGGAAATTGGAGGCAAATGATTAAGGTATATTGAAGAGTTTGTAACTATTACTTCTCATATTCACCTTCCAACTATTTTATATGAATCATGTATGTCCCTAGTTTTTTACATGTTATTTACCACAATAGAGTGCATTCTTCTTAAAAGATATGACTTGTTTTGGCCTTCTTTGCATTCTTTCTGTTTATCATACTAAATATATTTATCATACATATTTATCAATCAATCAAAGCATTTATCAAGCTAATAAATGCTTGTTGACCGATTGATTTGATTAAGGAATGAAAGAACTACCAGTACCTTCTGAACAGAGGCGCTCAAAATCAAAGATATTATTCCTTAGACTAAGTTTCAGATACATTAGAATTGTTCTTATTTATCAAACAATTAAAAGGCCATTATTAAGCATAAATATGATCCTTTCAAATTAAAAAAAATTGGGTGATATATCTCTTATAGAACTAATAATGCTGGCGAGCACATAAATCCAAATGTTCAATCTTATATGACCACAACTTGACTCATGTAAAAGGCAGATATAAAACATAATACAAAATGTTAAATTATCAACAGTATTTATTCTAAAGTTCTCTTAGATTCATAGCAATAGTGAGACCAGGTTTCCCAACATTCTGATTTCCCCACTCTCTCCCTGTCTTTCTGATTTGTTGAAAAGTGTGGGCATCCCAATGGTGGTTCACTTGAATTATTTCACAGTGAAACTAAATTCTCAGGCAAGGCTTTCAGGCAGAGGAATCAAAATGATGAAATACTTTTATATGTAGCACTTTTCTACCACAGAGACTTTTTTTCCCTCTCATATGTGCTGAAGAGTTCTAACAACTGCCTTACACACTGTTTCAGATGCAGTATTGATACCAAAATCTAATACTAATTCAACAGCAATTGGTAGGTCACACTGAAATAAACATAAATGACCTAGATATACACTACACTCTGTCGTCTAAGAACTTCTAATATAGAAAATTTATGATGTGGGTCAACAATTGGAAGTGAAAAAAAGTAATTGAAGAAATGATATGTTTGCTTTCAATTCAAGAACTATTAAGTGTCTGTTCTGCGCAATACATTCTGTTAAATATTATGGTGACAACAAGGATATCATTGATTTTTTTCTAGGGATGTTAAAAAGGGCCAAGGGACTTATTTTGAGAAACAAATATTATAAGCCTGGGGATTCCCCCCAAATTTAGAGTCTTTTAGAATCTTTTGTATCTTGAATTTGACCATTATGTAGGAGGAAAGTGGAATAGAAGAAGGCATATACTTTCTTTTTTTTTTTTTTTTTTTTACCTTTCTTTGGGAGTCCATAGCATGCTGAAACTTGGAGATAATATTAAGAAAGGAGAAGAAATTTACATGATGGAATCAAGAGCAGAAAAAATGGGTTTAGTGTTCTTTGGAGGAAGACATGTCACGTGGGATGGTTTGTAGTAATTTTTTTTTGAGGCAGTTGGAGTTATATGACTTGCCCAGGGTCACATAGCTAGGAAGTGGTAAGTGTCTGAGGGCAAATTTGAACTCAGGTCCTCCCGACTTCAAGGCTGGTACTCTATTCACTGTGCCACCTGGCTGCCCTGTGTGTAGTAATTTCTAAAAAGCTATCATTGTAGATGGCTCTCTTCACATCCCTGAAATTCTACAATACTAATTGTTATTAATATGATAATCTATTCAGTCAAACTTAATAATTCTTTGATAGAGTTGGGACAGTGGGAAATTTTTGATTGCCCAATTCTTTCTCCTCAGAATCTGGGTCAGCATTAGCACCAGTAAACTGGAGTGGAATATGATTTTTAGTCAAAAGTGCTTTGTCCCACTTATAGCTTCTCTTTCTTGAGGCCATGTGCCTTTTTCCAAATACCAGAGAGTAAGTAATCTCCCAGCCACTTGATTCGGGATTGCTATGGTTTTTGTTCTCATTCTCCAGGACTTTCATAGTGGGATATTTAAAAAATTAAGCTGAAATAACAAGCATAAATAGTGGGTGACCATATTTCAAAAGCTCCTTTATATTAAAATATCAGTAGTTATCTAGGTTTTTTTCTTTGTTTTGTAGATCAGTGTTACATTTGGGAATCACTGAAAATTAATTACTTGAAATGACTAAGGAAGCTACTGAAGACCTGAAAATTTTAACTCAGTTTGGAAACTCTATCATTTGGTCTTTCCTAGAGTGATATTTTCCAAGTACAAATAGATACAAAATAGAATAAGCATTTTAGTAAGGTTGGTTATTAACTGAATTTTAAAAGAGTGGATATGGATATCTCTATTGGATTCCCATCCAAAAAGCAGAGATGTCTCTATAGTAAATTCTCCTGAAATAAGGAACCAAAAATCATCAGTGAGGATTGGTCATTTGCAAGACCTATTTTACGACGATTATTTTCCTCAGCAATTTAGAAGTTATCTATCCCTTCACTGTGTATTGCTGTGTATTATTTCCAGTTCTAGAGACTTGGCTATCTTTCACTCATCAGCCTATAGAAGACACTCCTGTGATATTTAGCTTTAGTGGTGGGAGGGGGTCCTGAAGATCATTTGACTCGTTTGATCTTGATCTTCTTTATTGTTTTGACAATTTAAAATGTCGAAAAGAATAGATGATCATTTCACCTTTGAAATTGGAATAACAATTCCTGGAACACCTATTACATAGGGTTGAAGTGAGGATCAAATGTAAAAAAGAAAGATCAAGAGAAACACTGGGCAATTCATATGTAAATCATGCCAAGTAAACAGAAAAGTGCCAAATGGGTACACCATGCAAATGATCAAAACATTAACATGAATCCAGATTCAGTACAACCTGAATCAAAAATCATGACTGGAGGACAGATAAGAAAACACACTTCTTTCCACTTAGCAGAGAGGTTGAGTTCTACAGATGCAGTATGTTATATATATTCCTAGAACTGGTCACAAAAAATAACTAACACTTTTTCACTGTCATGAGGGATGACTGAATGCAAATAAAGGTGCCAATAAGTGGAAATCACTTTAATACAAAAAAAAAGAAAAAAATTGTGAAGTTTTTTCTGTTAACAGTGGGAATATAGCAATGAGAAAGAAGAGTCAGTTGGGTATCTTCACAGGAATGAAAATCTAGGAATAATAGGATATTTTAATAGAATTAGGGGAGTCTTTATCTAGAACTGGAAGGGGTCTTAATGTCCAGCTAGTTCAATCCCCACATTTTATAGATGAAGAACAGGGAAATCAAGTGAATTACTCAAAGAAAATCAAGGTCAGAATTGGACCTAGCTGCTTAAAACTCCAAAGAGAAAACTTATTATTCTGTGCCACAAAGCCTGCTTTGGCAATTATGGCAGGCTTGCTTTAAAGCCTAGCTTCTTAAACTGTAGTTCGTGTAACTCTGAGGTACCACTAAGATCTCAGATTGGCTAAGATGACAGAAAAAGATCATGATAAATGTTGTAAAGGATATGGGAAAAAGGAGGCACTAATACATAGAGTTATGAAATGATCCAACCATTCTGGAGAGCAATTTGGAACTATGCCCAAAGGGCTATCAAACTGTGCACACCCTTTGATCCAGGAGTGTCTCAACTGGGCTTATATCCCAAATTGATATTAAAGGAGGGAAAGGGACCTGTATGTGCAAGAACGTTTGTGGCAGCCCTCTTTGTAGTGGCCAGAAACTGGATGCCCATAGTTGGAGAATGGCTGAATAAATTATTGGATATGAATACTATAGAATATTATTGCTCTATAAGAAGGGATCAGCAGGATGATTTTAGAGAGATTTGGAGAGACTTACATGAAGTGATGCTGAGTGAAATAAGTAGAGCCAGGAGATCATTGTACATGACAACAACAAGATTATATGATGATCAAATCTGATGGATGGGGCTCT
The DNA here is from genome assembly GCF_016432865.1 of Antechinus flavipes. NCBI lineage: Eukaryota > Metazoa > Chordata > Mammalia > Dasyuromorphia > Dasyuridae > Antechinus > Antechinus flavipes. Next base: position 234,745,436 of record NC_067403.1, read on the forward strand.
TTTCAACAATGAAATGACTGAGGCCAGTTCCAATGATCTTGTGTTGGAAAAAGTCATCTACACCGACTGAGAGAGGACAGTGGGGACTGAATGTGGATCACTACATAGCATTTTCACTCTGTTTGTTGTTTGCTTGCATTTTCTTTTATTTCTCATTTTTCCCCATTTGGATCTGATTTTTCTTCTGCAGCAAGATAATTGTATAAATCCATATACATGTATTGGATTTGACATATGTTTAATATGTTTAACATATATTGGATTACTTACCATCTAGGGGAAGGGGTGAGGGGAAGGAAGAAAATTTTGGAACACAAGGTTTTGCGAGGGCCAATGCTAAAAAATTATTCATGCATATGTTTTGAAAACAAAAAAAAAGTTTTAATAAAAAAAGGGGAAAAAACTATAGTTCATGAGTACATATGGGCTCATGAAACAATGTGGGGCTTATGAAATTATGATTTATGTTTTATTATTAAATTCATTATCATTACATATAATATGTAAAATAACAATTATATAATTACATTGAATTTATTATTAAATTTGTTGTGTTTTATTATTAAATGTTTGATTTACATATCTAATGTATATGCCTAAATACCCTGGGACATGTAAAAATTTCTTGGGTGAAAAGGGGTTGTGAGTAGAAACAGGTTAAAAATCCCTGGTCTAGAATAGATTTCTTTTTCTAGTAAGAGCCCTTCATAGGGATAATGCTTTAAAAAATGAACTTCATTAGACACTTTATGGTCTAAAATGGCTCTAGTTGAGTTGTACATACAAGAAGAAAACAAAATGAAAACGGAAGCTCTCTATGGGAACAATGAGATTCATTTCATTAAATTAATGTAGTCAAGAAAGGTTATGAGGTAGAGAATTGAAAAAGGCAAAGAGAGATGATCAGAGGCAATTGTACATTGGGAGAATCATTAAACAAAATTAATAATTATAAACCAAAGCTTTCATCTTTAAAACAAAAGCAACCATAATTGGGAGTCAAGGGCACTGAATTCAAACCCCAGATCTGACTCAGTAGATCTGTGACCTTGGACAGGTTACTTTAATTTTCTGAACCTTTGCTAACTCTTCTGCAAAGTGATGGGATTGTTCTAATTTGTCCCCTACTTCCTGTTCCCAACCCGTTTGAAAGAGATAAATTTATATCTATTCACCTCTCCTCCCTTTTCCCTCCCCCTTCTTCTCTCCTTTCTCTTCTCTCTCCCCCCATCTCTCTCTCTCTCTCTCTCTCTCTCTCTCTCTCTCTCTCTCTCTCTCTCTCTCTCTCTCTCTCCTGTCTGATTGTCTGTGATTGTCCGTCTGTCTATCTATCTATCTATTCAGCCATCTATCCAGCCAGCCATTCATCTATGTATCTCCCCAATAGTAGCATTAGTGGTCTCTGAAATCCTCTCCAACTCCATGATTCTGTACATGAGCACATGCTCTTCTACCTTTTTCCTTCCTTCCCCTTTCCTGCATCATAGGGAAGAAGAGAGTGCTAAAATATACTTTCTTTCACACCTAATTTTTGAGTAATCTAATATTGATCATTTCCCACTCTCTGAAAAGAGTGGAACAGTAGAGGGTGGAAGAGATTCAGGCTTGACATTTCAGAACCCGGGCCCTTTGTATTTCTACTTACTATTCTGTTTTTAATTGCCTACAATAAGGTTCATTAATCACAGTGCATTGCAATTCCTTCTTTATACTGAGTCTATTAATGGGCCTATTTAATGCCATTAGGAAAGGCAACAACAAGAGTGTTTCAGAAGAGCCATTATGGGATGTATAACTTTGGATCAACCTTTTCTAGACTACGTAGATTAAAAAAAACAACCACAAAAACAACAATTGTAAGCTTTAGATAATTGCCTAGAAAAGTTCTGAGAGGCAGGCAGGCTTAAGTTAGCCCAGGATTCTTGATTTGGGTCAATAGCAATAAAAATAACATAAAGACTGGTACTCAGAGATTTGCCATTGGAGGAACTGGGGACAAGAAGAAGAGGACATAGAATTAGATGGATGCAAAAGGGAGAAAAAGGACACAATATTTTCATAGTGTCATACATATATTATCAATCTATCAATAGATATCTATTTACCTATAATGTATATAATGTGTGTATGTGTATATGTCTGTATATGAGTATATATATACATGTAAATATGTGTGTTTATATAGATATGTGTATATTATACAGGTATACATATATATGTATGTGTATATGGTGTCTATATGTGTATATAGTTGTGTGTAAATTATATATGTATGTGTATATAATTATGTATAAACCATATAAGTATATATGTGTGTATATAGCATGTATGTAGATATGTATAAATTATATATATATGTGTATATGTAAACATGTCTATATATAGTGTGTATGTGTATATAAATGTGTGTACATTATAATGTATGTGTGCATATATGCATATACAGTATATATGTGTGTATAGATATGGGTATATTATATGTACATATACACAGATATGTGTGTATATATTACATATGTATATATAGATGTGTGTACATTATAATGTATGTGTGCATATATGCATATATAGTATATATGTGTGTATAGATATGGGTATATTAAATGTACATATACACAGATATGTGTGTATATATTACATATGTATATATAGATGTGTGTACATTATAATGTATGTGTGCACATATGCATATACAGTATATATGTGTGTATAGATATGGGTATATTATATGTACATATACACAGATATGTGTGTGTATTATATATGTATATATAGATGTGTGTACATTATAGTGTATGTGTGCACATATGCATATATAGTATATATGTGTGTATAGATATGGGTACATTATATGTACATATACATAGATATGTGTGTGTATTATATATGTATGTGTATATAAATGTGTGTACATTATAGTGTATGTGTGCATATATGCATATATAGTATATATGTGTGTATAGATATGGGTATATTAAATGTACATATACACAGATATGTGTGTGTATATATTGTATATGTATATATAGATGTGTGTACATTATAGTGTATGTGTGCATATATGCATATATAGTATATATGTGTGTATAGATATGAGTACATTATATGTACATATACACAGATATGTGTGTGTATATTACATATGTATATAGATGTGTGTATATTGTAATGTATGTATATATGTATATATATATATAATATGTATATATTATAATGTGTGTATGTGTATATAATTATGTATAAACCATATAAGTATATATGTGTGTATAGATATGGGTATATTAAATGTACATATACACAGATATGTGTGTGTATATATTGTATATGTATATATAGATGTGTGTACATTATAGTGTATGTGTGCATATATGCATATATAGTATATATGTGTGTATAGATATGAGTACATTATATGTACATATACACAGATATGTGTGTGTATATTACATATGTATATATAGATGTGTGTATATTGTAATGTATGTATATATGTATATATATATATAATATGTATATATTATAATGTGTGTATGTATAATTTCAGCACAAATCATGATGCAATAGAAAGGTTTCTAGATATATCTGGCATCAGAGGGCTGCCTTTGAATCCCAGCTCCATCACTTACTCTCTCTCATTTAAAATAAGTTTTTTTTTTTCATTTCTCTGTGTCTCGGTTTCTTCCAATGGAACTCCATAGTGGGGAGGGCACTAGATTTGTACATGGGAAGAGGTGGGTTCAGATGTCACAGCAGAGACTTACGGTATTATCTAGGGCTAATCACTTATTCTGTATCTCACTCACCTGTCTATACAATGAAAAGACTGGATTCAGTGATTTCTAATATTTCAAAATATGAGACCTCAGTAATGAACCCCCAAAGCCAGGATTTCTAAATTCCCTTCTTAAATTCACAGAAGAGAAAAAATGAGACTTTAGAGGTTTAATACTTACCCAGGGTCATATAGCTCTGAGATTCATATCAATATCTAATAATAATCCATGGCTCACTCTTCTTTCTAGAAGCAATATAATGAACAGAATTCTGGGCCTGAAGTCAGGAGGACTGGAATTCATATCCAGCTTCTGAAACTACCAGTATTACTCTTGGCAAGTTCCTTAATTTCTCCATAACTCAATTTCCACAACTGCAAAATGACTATTACAATAGTATCTAACTTAGAAGCTTCTTGGGAGGACCGAATGAGATAATATTTATAAAACTTTTATATTTACATATTTATACATTTATATATACATATATATTATATGTCTCTCTTTAACCATTTATATTATATAGTAATAATATAGTAATTACAGATCACCCTAGTAATTGTGATAATAATAGCAATTATAGATCACGCTTAAGGTTTGCAAAGCATTTCAAATGCATTAATTTGCCCAACAATTCAGGGAAATAGATGCTATTATTATCAGTTAAAGAAATGGAGGACAGACAGTGGTTAAATGACTTGAAATCCCTCACAAGTAGTAAGTATTTAAGATTAGATTTTAACTCAGTTATTCCTGATTCCAGGCCCAGCACTGTAGCCACTGCAACACCTGGTTCCCTAAATAGGACAGAAATAAGAAAATTCTATATCTTTCAAAATGTCCTTAAGATTGCTGTTTGTATGAGTCATGCTCATCTTCATTCTAGTTTGAGGGCATATTTACTGAATGTTACTGTTGTTGTCTGGCATATAATCAAGCACAAAGTACATTTCCTAACTACCTATCTACTTATCTATCTAGTCATCTATCCATCCAAATATTCTGAAAGATGAATAAGTGAAAAAAAGCAAAAAAAAAAATGAGTACTTAACTATGAGCCATGCAGTGTGACAGGGATATAGATCAAATTTTTACAAAAAAGATAATCTCTGTTTTCAAGTTTACATTCTATAGAGAAATACCGATATATCAGCCTTTCTCTTCACAACTTAAATATCTCTTTTTGTTTCTGTTCTACCCTCTTCTCCCTCTCCCTCTCTCTCCTTTCCTTTCCCTCCCTTTCTCTCTCTGTCTCTATGTCTCTGTCCCCTTGTTTTTCTTCTCTCTTTCTCCACTCTTCCTCTCTCTCTCTCCCTCTATAATATAATGTATATATAGAAATATATATACATATAGATGTAGAAATATCTATGTGTTTATATGTAAGTATATGTACATATATATATGTATATAAAATACATTTATGTATACATATATGCATATACATATATAAAATATATGCATATACATACATACACACATATACATATACATACATATATGAATTAAATTAGGGATGAATTGGTCAGGGAAGCCACGAGATTTATGAGTTGAAATGTAGGGCAACTGACTGATTGGTGCATTCTGGAAGAAACAGTACTGTTGACTTAATTGTCTGAGGCTCTGATGAATAATTAAGAGCAGGAGGTAACTTTATGAGTACCCTAGATTACAGGGGGAAGAACCATCTAAATCTGAAGGTTAGTATTTTATGAAATTAGCATTACCATATAAACCTTATCCATCAGCAAGGAGAACTAATCTATTTCAAGACACTGCTATTAAATACATAAGTATGGCCAGGTATCTGCTAAGGGCAGATAGATAGTGTGGTAGATAGAGAGTTGAGTCTGAAGTCAGGAAGATTCTTTCCCCAGTCAAGATCTGGCCTTTGTGACCTGGGTTACTTTGTCTGCCTTAGGCTCCTCATTTGTCAGATGAGCTGGAGAAAGAAATGGCAAATTATACTAGTATTTTTGCCAAGAGAAACCAAAATGAAGACACTTAGAGTTGGCTATAACTGGGATGACTAAACAAACAAACAAAAAAAATGGGCCCTGCACAGTGCTAGATCCTAAAGACACAGAAAAAGAAATCCAACAGTCTCTGATATGAAGGAGCTCACCTTCTCTCCAGGTAATTTAACTTATCAGAGTATATAAGTGTTATGCACATTTAAAATAAATAAGAAGCATTTTGATTGGTTTTGCAAAAAAGGAGATTAAGAAGAGTCTTCTCATAGAAGGTAGCACCTGAGCTGAGCTAGGAATTCCAAGAGTCAGAAATCAGGAGGGACAATAATCAAGAAATGGGTAAATATTCAAAGCAGACATTGCAAACAGGACTAAGAGGACGTAGAAGACTTTGTGAAGACAAGTTTGGTGGAATGGAGTCTTGTCTAAGGGGAACAAAGTAACATATAAATTGGAACCAGCTTCTGAAGATCTTTGAAGCCCCAGGGGAGCTCTTGTATTTTATATCCCATAGTCAATAGGGATCCATTAGAGCAGCAGATTAAAAGCCATTTGAGTGTCAATATCTCTGAAATCAGAGGACCTGGGTTCAAATCCTCCTTCTGGTGCTTACTGCCTATGTTCCATGTGGCATGTCTCTTAAACACCCTGGCAATTAGCTTTCTCTTTTGCAGAATGAGTGGCTTGGGCCAGATTGTTCATGAAATCCCTTTTTCCTCCAAATCTTTGCTGCTATTTTTGGGGGGCTTCAGGTATATTAATGTGGAAACTCATGGAGGATGCTTTGGAGAGAAAAGATGAATCATAATCAGAAGAAACACTATCTTCTTTCCTGTCCTTAAGAAAAATCTAGTATATATTTTATGGAGGGTGTGTGAGAAAAGATTGTGCTTAGATGAAGCAGAAGCCCTACAGAGGAAAAGAGAAAGACAGCTAGGAGAACAAAAGATACTCCAGTTTGTTTTTGGAAGAAAGCAGGGGAATAGTGTGAAACTGAAATTTCTCAGGTTTGTATTTCTGAAGCCGATACTTACATCCATCCACTTCAGGGACTGGTTTCCCTGATTGTTTTTTAATGTTTTCTGTTTTATTTTATTTTTTATTCAGCAAGAAAGATAGAATGCAGAAAGCATTTCTGCTCAGGCTGGGAGTACTGAGTGAAAGTCCATGGTTAATGAAAGCCACATTAAGTCTGGTAGCTTTTACTTTAGCAGATATTAATAGAAAAGCTAGTAGTTAGAGCCAGGACTCACTGTACCAGAGAGGCACACCATTCAGCGTGGTGTCCCCCTGATTGGGTAATGGCAAGGGCATAAATGTATTACTCAGAAAAGATGGCTTTCTTCCCAGCAGATAAAACAAAGCTGGCCTTGGAAGAGGCGATCAGAAAGCAAAAACTCATTGGAAAAGTCTGTTGAGCCTTGTCAATGCTTTCCCTTCAGAATCCTCAGGGCTCTAGACTAGAGGATATTTTTCTTCACACTGAGTTGATTCCCACCTCTAACCCCTACCCCAGTCCTGGGAAGGTTTACTGCAAGGCAGACCATTCCATTGTTAGAAATTGTTAGAAAGCTCTTTCTTACCCAGCATTTCTGTCACGCTGGGTCTGTATCCTGAGAAAATCACAAAGGAGGGGAAAGGACTCTTGTGTACAAAAATGTTTGCAGCAGCTCTTTTTATGGTAGCAAAGAAATGGAAAATGAGTGGATGACCATCCATGGGGCAATGGCTGAACAAATTGTGGTATATGAAGGTAATAGAATATTATAGTTCTATTAAAAAATGATGAAAAAGCTGATTTTAGAAAGGCCTGGAAAGATTTACATGAACTGATGCTGAGTGAAACAAACAGAACCAGGAATATATTGTGCACAGTAACAGCAAGAATGTGCAATGATCAACTATGAAAAACTTGGTTCTTCCCAGTGGTTCAGTGATCCAAAGTAATCCCAATAGACTTTGGATAGAAAATGCCATCTGCATTCAGAAAAAGAATTATGGAGTTTGAATACAAATCAACACATACTATGTTCATTTCTTTTTTCTGTTTTTTTTTCCTCAGTGGTTTTTCTCCTTTGTTCTGACTTTTCCCTCCCAACATAATTCATAAGGAAATATATAATCAAATAAATTAATTTAATTTTAAAAAGAAAGCTCTTTTTTATCCTGAGTCTGAAATCTGTTTACCCTGACAGAATTATGAGATCATGAGATGTCAGAGCTAGAGGGATCATGGAAAAGGTTGTTGTACCTCAATCATCTCATCTGGAAAATAAAGACTTGGAGGGTGGTTTAGATAATTTCTTTTGAGATCTAAATAACATCCAATGATATGCTATTCTAACATTTTTTTCTCTTTTTTTATCAAAGATTTTTATTTTCTTTTTAATTTTTTTTCCTTTTATTTATTTATTTATTAAAGCTTTTTATTTAGAAAAACCATGTGGATAATTTTTCAACATTGACCTTTGCATAGCCTTGTGTTTCAAATTTTCCTCTCCTTCCTCCCACCCCCTTCCATAGTTGACAAGTAATCCAATATATATTATACATATTAAAATATATGTTAAATACAATATGTGTAAACATATTTATTATACATATTAAAATATATGTTAAATACAATATGTGTAAACATATTTATACAATTCTCTTGTTGTATGAGACAAATCAGGTCAAAAAGGAAAGAAAATGAGTAAGAAAACAAAAAGGAAGCAAACAACATCAAAAAGAATGAAATTGTTATGATCCACCGGTTCCCACAGTCCTCTCTCTGGACGTAGATGGCTCTCTTCATCACAAGATCATTGGAACTGACATCAATCATCTCATTGTTGGAAAGAGTCACATTCATCAGAATTGATTGCATATAATATCGATGTTGCCACGTACAATAACATTTATTTTTTACAAATAAACTTACCCCAGAAAAGGATCATAAGATTACAGACTGAACTGAAAGGGACCAAAACAGACATTTGGTTAATCTAACTGATTTAATCCACTTTTCTTCTAAATTTCCTTATTTGTATTGAGGGTACTGCCATCCTTCCAAGCATGGAATTTTGTGATCTTGGTTTTCTTCATAATTCCATTCAGTTGCTAGGATTTCTGGATTTTCCCTCCACATCCTCTCCAAAATCTGTCCCTTTCCCTATATATCTCTAGCTCAGGCATTCACAACTTATTGTCAGAACTATTGCAATAGTTTCCTAATAGGACACCCTATGGAATTATCTCTTCGCTCCAATCCATCCTTTGCATGATTAACAAACTGATCTTCCCACAGCTCACATCCAAACACATCACTTCCCTGAGCAATAAACTCCAACTGCTCCTTATTACCTCTGGGATAAAATACAAGCTCTGCCATGTAGCAGTAAAAAGGTCTTCATAGCCTGTCTCCAACCTACCTTTTAGTCTTATTATGTATTACTCATCTCCATGAATTCTGTATTCCCTCCAAACTGGCAATCTTACTGCTTCTCCCATATAATGCTACAGCTCTTGTTTCTGTGTCTACTACAGTCTGTATCCTCATTCCTATAATACAAACTCTTTATTTCTTCCTATCTCTAATGTTCTTTAAGATCAGTTCAAATCAAAACTATATAAAATCTTTCTTGATCTCCTAGCTGATACTTCCTAATTGTGTTAAATTAATTTTGCATATATTCCATAAAAACTTTCTGTGTAGGTTTTGCAAGGGTTAATGGTGAAAAAATCATCCTTGCATGTTAATAATTAATTTAAAAAAAACTTTTCTGCATACATAACACAAACTCCTTATGGGGAAGAATAGATCTACATAGGTTTTTGTATCCCCAACAATTGGCATAATTCCTAATATGCAGCAATAGAAAATAAATCTATTTTGATTATTTCATTAAAAAGAAAGTGAATTTCCTTGAGTTGAAGATATTTGCTCAAAGCCACAGATTTCCAAATTTTAGAATTGGAATGAATTACTCTGATCAGTTAGTCTAGCCCAACATATTAGAAAGAATAGACTCTGAATGAGATATGGCAAAAAGTGGCTATCCAATTTTTGAAGATATCATATATGTATATGTATGTATGTATATATGTACATATAGATACACACATATCTGAAGATATAACCAAATATGGTTTGGAGCCAGTTCTAATGTGGCTTTTGAGAGCTTATTAAAATTTCAGAGTGAAAAGATTCAGTAAATCTATACCTTAGAAATTAGCCCTCACTACAATCAGGATTTGATTTATTATTTTGTTGATTTCTAAACTTAAGAAATAATTAATGATATGCAGATTAAATATAAAAATGTGTGTGTGCACATGCATTCAATCCTCCCCACCTCCCCAGCCTGGAGAAATTTGATTGCTAGACATTTACCAGAACATTTCTCTGTTACTCCATAAAACCATAAACACTGGTCGAGTTCTACAGGAGACTACTAAAAAGCACTGGAATGAAATTATCATGAGACTAGAGACCTGGTGACTATAGGATGATAATCATAATAATAGCTAGCATTTATATAGAGCTTTAAGACTTACAAAGAGTTTTTCTTTCATTATCTCGTTTGAGCTCACAATACCTTGGGATATAACATATAAAAAGATTCTTATATACATGACAATTTTAGCAGCTAAAGAACAATAATAAACAAGGGTTCAGGAAAAACTTTCTGCAGGGGATGTCACAGAAGCAGGGTCCTGAATGAAGCTAGACATACTAAAGAGTGAAGGGGAGTGACTCATTTCCAGGTATAAGGGAGAGCCTTTGCAAAAGTAAGACTATAGTAGATGGTATTCTGAGTTCAGGAGAATATCCAACAGAGCATTTTGGATGGAAGATACAGTATACAGAAAAGAAATACTATGAAATTAAGCTGGAAAGTAGTAGATAGGAGCCTTGCTGAGAAGGGCTTTAAATAACAAAGTGCAAATTTCTCCCATTGGTCCTACCTCTTCCCTTCAAAGTCACACACAGGAAAGTACCTTTTTCCTGTGACCTACACATAGAGAAACACCAGATATGATATGACCTCCATCTGAAGGTTTAATCATAGATGACAATGTCTGTCCTTTCAAAGAAATCATAAGATCACAGACTCCCTACAGTCATTAGCCTGGTCTGGGAAACAGCTAACTGCAACCAGTAAGACAGTAATGAATGGCTGTTGTCATTGGTTCTGTAGTGTTTTCTACAGGGTGCCAACTGTCCTCATTATGTGTGAAAAAGTCAGGATCTTTGTTACCCACCAGAAGTTAAATTATCAGAAGGCCACCCTTTGGGGACTTGGCTCTCCCATAGAAGGGATGTGGGGATGAGAAAAGGAAACTAAGGGATTGCTACATGTCGATTTATGTTGAAGTAACATTGGATATATTGACCTGATTTATGGATTTTTGAAATTTTCATTTATTTATTTTAAACTTAGCTGCAAAACAAGATTCATTTAAATGTCATGTGCACAGCAGAACATGAGAGGATTCAAAATATAAATCAATTAATTTCCATTTAAGAAATTCTATGTAATAAATACTATATATTGTGATCAGAACTGTCCATCTTTTCTTTGCTTCCTTGTAGGTTGTTGTTCTCTACTGTGCACTTTTTATTTTTTCCCTTTCCCTGATTCCCCCAAAGCTGCATTTAAGCATGAATGCATGTCCCCAACATATAAAATACACACACGCATCCATATACATATGTGCATGCACATGTAGGTTTCCACATCAATGTGCATAGATATTGATAATCATGGATGTATATACACATATACATTCATGTGTATATATATAAGAACTACTATGCTTATTTCCACTTCTCCTCTGTTTCTATAAAGGTTCAGAGAATCTTCCTTCATAAAGAAATCCAAGTCTTTCTATATTTTTCTAAATCCACCAGCTCATTTTCTACATCAGAGCAATATCCCACCCTTATGTTGTATAATTATTTTAAATAGTCTAAAACAATATTGATTATTTTGGCTGACATGGAATGTAGTTTCTCCCCTTTTCTCTTTTGATTGAATCTATTTTAGTTTTAACTTTATGTAAGATCATGATTACTACAGATTGTCTTGATCTCATTTACCTAAAGCATCTGTTTGTTTGCTGAACTGAAGACAACAGGATACTGGTACATAAGCCACTTTAGGGCAGAATGATAAACTAAAATATAGGTGGTACCAAAGGGATCAAATTAACCCCATGTAATTTTGGGGAAGAGCTAGTTAGGCAAATAGATTCAAATCCTACACATACTAGTTATGTGAATCATTGAAGCAATCTGTGCCTCAGTTTCTTTATCTGTAAAACTAGTGAAAATGACTAACTGGGATCCAAGGTTTCTCTCAACTCTAAATCTCTGGCTCTATAATTTGAAAACCCTCAATTGCATCACAGTTGTTGATCTTGGTGGGTAGCAGGTGCTTCCTTAATGGAGGTTCTAAATACAAATGAAATCATAGATGAGATGGGAAAATAAAATTAATATGAAATACAGCCAAACACACACACACACACACACACACACACACACACACACACACACACAAACGAACATACTGAAGCATTCAGATTTTCTGAAATTGCAGCTGAAATGATGCGAAAATCATATAACCTAGATAGAAATGAGACTGGTTCAACTCACAGGTAGCCTAGCAGCAGACAGGACAAGTCTTATGATTTTTTTTATTACTTTAAAGTGTGTTCTTATTTTGTTGATATTTAGGACATGGTACAAGGATCACCAGCCTCAAAGTAAGAAAAACCTGGGGTCTACTTCAGCCTTTGACAGAGAGCTACTGGTTATAGTAACCTGTTTAAATAAATCACCTGATGTCTCAATGTCCAAGAATGGACAACCTTCTAAGACTTTTAAGTTTCAGAGATGTTTATCCAAATTGGAAGAGAGAGCTCCATAAACCAGTGAAATCACATGGCCTTTCTCCTATCTTATCCATTGATTATAAAACATATATCAGCGCAAGGGAAGTGGAAGCAGCAGTACCTTTGGGAGTACTAAGCCTAGTGATGGCAAGGGGGTCACATAATCAAAAAGAGATTATAGGCACTGGACATAGATGGTATCAGCTGACAATTGTTTTGCTCCAATGCAGTTCTAGATCTTAGTTTCATAGCAGAGTGTTGGAAATTGGTCACAAAGGAGTAAAGAACCTGGTTACAGTTCCAAGGAAAAGAAGATCCCTATATTTGTGCTTTCAGGGGACCAGAGACTATTCTTGAATAAAGAACAGAACACAGAATAGGGGAGCAGTGACCACATCTTTTCAACAATCATACCACCTTAAAAGCACCAAATATTTGCAGACTACAGAACTGAAAATAGCAGCATGAAAAAGTCTGGAGCATAAGATAACATCACACCACACCCAGATGAGCAGAGTCCAACTTCAACATAAAGTTGAAAATTAAGAAATAGGTTGAAAAAAATGAACCAATGGGGGAAATTGACTATTAAAAGCTGCTATATTGGCAGGGTGAGAGACAAAGTCAGATGAAATCAATAATGTTAAAACAGATACAAGGAAAACTTCAAGGAAATGCTAATTAGATGCAATCCTAACAAGATTTCCTGGCAGAATTAAAGAAAGACATAAAGAAGAAAATTTGAGAAAAGAAATAAGATGAAGAAAGAAAATTTGGAAAAAGTTGATTAACAAGATGATAAAAGAAGCACAAAAATATTGATGCAAATAACACCATAAAAAACAGAATTAGCCTAAAATAAAAGAAGTACAAAAATTTACTGAAACAAAGAATTCCTTACAAAGCAGGATTGGCCAAATGGTAGGGGAAAGATACAAAAGCACAGTGAAGAAAACAATTCCTTATCAACTAGAATTGGGCAAGTATAAGTTAATGACTCCATAAGACATCAAGGAACAACAAAATAAAGTAAAAAGAACGGGAAAAAGAAAATTGTGCAATATTTCATTGGGAAAAATAATAAACTTGGAAAATATATTAAAAAGAGATAATTTAAGAATTATTAGACTGCCCAAAAATATGATTTACAAAAGAATGTAGAAATCATAGTTCAAAAAGTCATAAAAATCACCCTAATATTTCAGATCCAGATGGTAATATATAAATTAAAAGAATATATCAATCTATTCTTGAGATTCCCAAATAAAAATGACCTGTAATATTATAGCTAAATTCTAGTACCGCCAGATCAAGGATAACATATTACAAGCAGCCAAAAGGAAACAATTTAAATGTAATGGAACCATAGCACATTCCATGTTAAAGGAGTGAGAGGCTTGAAATATAATCCACAAGGCAAAGGAGCTAAGTTTACAAACAAGAATAATCTACCCAGAAAAACTGAATATAATTCTTGGGATGTGTGGGGAGGTGGATATTTAATGAAATAGAAGACTTTCAAGCATTTTGATGAAAAGAGCAATACTGAATAGAAAATCTGATATTTGAAGATAAGACTCAAAAAAGTATAAAAAGGTATACATCAAAGAGAACTCATAAGGGATTCAATATGACTAAACTGTTTACATTCCTAAATGGCAAAATGATGCATATAGTTCCTAAGAACTTTATTGTTATTAGGGCAGTTAAAAGATGATTTCATAGACAGAGGGCATGGGTATGACTTTATTATGCTGGAATGATCTACAAAAATGAAAGGGTGAGAAATACACAGGGAGAAAAGGGAAGGAAGAGGTAGAATGGAGAAATTTTACTCAACTGAAAGAGGTACACAAGGAAGGGTTTTTACAATAAGGGGGAAATGGAGTGGGGGAAAATAATATTTAAACTTATCTCATTATAATTAGCTCAAAGAGAAAAAAATAAATATCTACACTAAATTGTGTATAGAAATCTATTTTATCTAATAGGGATAAAAAGGGAAGAGGAGAAAAGTAGAGGAATGATAAAAGGGAGGGTGACTTAAGGGAGGCAGTGGTTAGAAGTAAAGTAACCTTTTGAAGTGGGACAGGATAAAAAGTAAAGTAAACTTTGAAGTGGGACAGAATAAAAAGGATAAAAATGATGAAAAAAGATATGGATGAAAATGAGATAAAGGTAGATACCAAGTTAATTATAAGTGTGAATATGAATGAGCAAAACTCACACATAAATGGAAAAGAACAGCAGAATGGATCAGAAACCAGAATCTAAAGCTATGGCCTTTTATAAGAAACACCCTTGAAACAGAAAGACACATACACAGAGAGTTAAAACTACAGGGTTAGAATAGAATTTAATAAGCTTCAGCTGAAATTTTTTCAAAAAATAGGAGTAGCAATCATATTATCAGACAAAGCAAAAGCAAAAAATAAAAGACCATTTCCCAACTGACAAAGGATAAAAAGATAAAAACAGTTCAGAAGAAAAAATAAAAAATATCTATGCTTAATGAAAAAAAATTCTCTAAATCATTATTGATTAGAAAAATGCAAATTAAAGTAACTCTGAGGTGCCATCAAATATGTACCATAAATTACAAATGTGGAGGGGATGATGGAAAATAGGTACACTAATGTACTACAAATGGAGAAACAAACATTAGAAAACAATTCAGAAATATGCCCAAAGGACTACAAAACTGAACAATGCCATGATAAATTCTATATCCTAAATAAAACAAAGAAAAAAGAAAAATGACCAATATATACAGAAATATTTATGCCAGCTTATGGTGTCAAAGAATTAGAGATTGAGGGAATGGTTATTAATTGGGGAATGACTAAAAAGGTTGTGGTATATGAATGCAAATAACTATTTGGATGTGGTGGGAATTGGAGTGAGTAGAGACCTGAATTAAAATGTCATCTTAGACATTTGGTAGCTATGCGATCCTGAATAATTTTCTTAGTATTTCTGTGCCTCAGAGATGGGCACTCCCAATCAACAGAATTGAATGAAAAGTCTGAGATAAGTTATTTGTGGTCAATGAAAGGAAACGACAATACTATTCCACCATACTAACTTCTTCATCCCTCTCAAGATGTACAAAACTCTTGAACTTTAGCACTCTTACTATATTTAATTGATATAAAAAAAAATCTGGTGAAGATGACTGAATACTAAGGATATTTGTATCCTTAGGTAAGCATATAATAAAAATTACACTTGATTAATAACAGCACTCATAGATATCGTTCTTTAACATTTCCAAAACATTTGATACACTTCACCTTATTTGATCCTTATAAAAATATACAGTAGGGCTGTTACTACCTCAACTTTGCAGATGAGTCAATTGAGATTTTAAGAGGTTTGTTTGTTAAGTTCATTCATCCAGTAAGTGCTTGAGGTGTCTTCCTCCTTCCAGAACATAGACTTGGTTCTGGGATCTAAGGTTCTAATAGATGAGCTTACATCAGAATATAATCTCTCTCCCTGGAAATTTCTAAAACACACCAATAGGGTACTGATGCATAATGTGGTGTGATGCATGATGATAAATTGAAAGGCCTTGTCTACTGCCTCTGGATATGAGACTGTTCTCCATGGACAGTAGCTCCGATTAGTGAGCTTTCTGATTATCTGTTTGGCAAACAGATTATCATTCAACTTTTGGCCATTTCCAAAACATTTTTCCTTTCTAACTCTAGCTAAGTGACATAGTGGATAGAACAACTCATCTTCATGAGTTCAAATCTAGCCCCAGACACTTACTAACTGTATGTTTCTGGACAAGGCATTTAACCCCCTTTCCATCAATTTCTTCATCTGAGAAAGGAGCTGGAGAAGAAAATGACACACCAACCCAGTATCTTTGACAAAAAGAAACAATAATAAAAGGGAGGGTGAAGGGCACAAGGAGTCAGATATGATTGAAATGACGCAACAATCACAACAAATTAGAATATAAACTCATTGAGGATAGATACTATTTTTGTGTTTATACTTGTATCCCTAGAACTTAGCATGACATCTGACAAAAAGTAATCACTGTTTTTATTCTTTCATTCATTCATTCATGTTTTACTTCAAATCCAGAACTATACCCACCATATCAAGCTGTCTCTCCACATGCTTGTCTGATACAATATACCAAACAGCTCTCATGTTATCTAGCTTAACTTATATAGTTCCTGTCCAAAGGTTTGTCAAGATAGACAGACAGACAGACAGATAGGATAGATAGATAGACAGATGGGTG
This sequence comes from Antechinus flavipes, assembly GCF_016432865.1. NCBI lineage: Eukaryota > Metazoa > Chordata > Mammalia > Dasyuromorphia > Dasyuridae > Antechinus > Antechinus flavipes. The sequence goes on from NC_067403.1 coordinate 234,762,328, forward strand.
GATAGATTGATGAATAGATGGATGGATTGAAATAAAGATAGATAGAAAGATAAATAGATGGATGGATTGAAATAAAGATAAGTAGATAGATAGACAGACAGACAGATATATTGATTTTTTTTTCTTTTTTGGCCACCATAGCCAACGTTAGTTTTATATCTAAAGCTAGTGGTTTAGTTCTTTGAGGATCACCCCTGGGCACCAAGCAATTGGAGAAACTTTTATTTTCCTAGGATTTTTGATTTGTTGAAAGTTCAGTATTAGACATGGAGAAAAGCAAGAGATAATGGAAAGTACTTTTCAAAGGCAACTCCACCTCTCATGACTTTGAACACACCACAATAAATAGAAAGGACAAGAAATGAAAGCATCTCTTAGCTTTTTCTAAAGTGCCGAACTGAATAGGTGTCAACTCTCCTGTTGTATCCCTGACAGTTCTTACTTTCAAAAGAACAATCAGAAGGAAACCCTTTTAGGAAATTGATCCACCCGAAGTTTGAAATGCTTAAAAATAAACTGTCAGGTATATATGCCCCCCCCCTTATACAACCTGTCAACCTCACCTCTGCCTTCTTATTTCCTAAACCTGAAGAGCAGAGCATTCAATTTCAAAGGACTGCTGAGAAGCGCTACATTTGTCAGTACTACTGAAGACACTGACTAAATATTTTATAAATTGAAGTGAGATCTGATGGGATATGAAAAACAATCACTGCTCCCTCATAGCCTAACACCTATGCCCATCAAGTTTATGTTCTCTTTTGGGTTCAGGTATAAATCAGTTCAAATCCCACCCTCTGCAAGAGATTCTTCAGATGCAAATATGCTAATGGTGATCATAGTATCATTTATATATTTCTAATAAAGTTTGCAAAGTGCTTACTTTCTCATTCGATCCTCACAACAATCTTGTGACATGGGCGTTAATTATCTCCATTTTACAGAGAAGAAACTGGAGCAAAGAAAATTTGCATAATTCCTTCAAGGTCACAGACCTAGTAAGTATCTGATACTGGATTCAAACTCGATTCTTCTTAATTCCAAGTCTGGAACTGTGTCAATTGTTTCCTACTTCTGTATGTGCTTTCTTCTTTGAGTTTATTTTCCATTTGTGCTCTGTATATATTTTCCATATTTCTATTTTTGCATTTCTCTCCCACTATATTGTCCACTTCAAATCAAATGTCCTCCTTTTCTTTATTTTTTCTCTTTCAATCTATTCAAATAATTTCTATCCTTCATGATAAGTCTGAACTCCCACCCATGGAAACTTCTTGACTTCTCTGTCACCAAAATCTTTCTTTCTCTGATTTTATATAAAGTTATAATGTGATAATATGTAAACATAATTTCATGCAACATCTCCATTCTTGTTAATTTATTTCTTGATTGTATGACATGACTTCCCAATTAAATTATGAACCCCTTAAGAGTATGGCTATCTTATATAAATAGCACTCAGAAAAGAGCTGAACATCTAATTTATACGTAATTCATAAACACACACACACATATATCTGTATAGACATATACGTGTATATAATATATAATTATGTATAAACACACATTTATTTAAATACACACTTATATACTTGATTGAAAGGGATTATTTTATCTTTTTAGCATCAATCAAACCCAAATAAGGATGAGGACTTCTGGAAGGCCAGATGGAGGACATATAATTGTCATTATATTATGATCTCCTCTAAGAAGCTCAATAATCAACATGACCTGTAGGATTTAATGTGATCATATTGTTAGCTATAGTGTACTAGAGTTATATATAAGGATCAAGGCCAGAATGAGTATTTTCTTTAAAAATTGTAAATGGCTTATGGCCGTGGGTTATATAGTTAAAAATATGACAGTGTCTTAAGTGATTTCCCCAACACTTTCTTTAGCAGGGCTCAGTTCTGAGAACCATACACTGTATAATAAAATATGTGGTTTTATTTACTACACAAAGCATGGAGGGAAATCTTCTAGGCCTATTTTTTTCCTATCTTGTATGGCTATTTGTCATTGATAGCTGGAAAAGTTTGCAGAGCTAGAGTTTCTTTCAGCATCTAAGGGCAGATGCTTTAGATGGGAATAAATTCTAGATTGCTACTCCAGTACTCCCGGCTTTACTTAAATGTACTCTACCATTTCCTCTATCCCAGAAACAGATGAGAAAAGGCATGAGAAGTTGAAGGGAGTAATAAAGAATATGTTTCTCATTTGTTTCTTCCTTATTCAAATGAAGAACTAAAAGATAATTACAATTGTCTATAACTATTGAAAATCTTCAATTTTAAGGATATCCTACTACAAAGACACATACTTCTAATATATGTAAGACATTTGGGGACTGGGATTTGGGATGATCTAGGCTCTTTGATAATCTGGATTCGGGGCAGTTACGTGGCACAGCGGATAGAACAATAGGTTTGAAATTAGGAAGATTCAACTTCATGAAATCAAGCCTAGCTCCAGATATTTCTTAGCTATGTGACTCCAGGCAAGTCACTTAACCCTATGACTTCACTTTCTTATCTATGAAGTGATGAGAAGGAAATGGCAAACCACTCTAGTACCTCTGTCAAGAAAACCTCAATTGGGGTCACAAAGTGTCTGACATACTGAAATGACTCAATAGCAACAACAACAACAACAACAAAAATTGGCATAAATAAGATATAGCTAACATTCTCAAGCAAAAGACTGACATCTACCATTAAAACTCCAAAAATATAGCTACCAAACCCATATTCTCTTCAATCAGACTTTTAAGATTGGAACAATATCCCAGAATAGAGAGTGATATGAAATCCAACCCCTGATGCAAGTTAAACTACTTTTTTTTTTTCCAAAAAAAGATATTTCAATTGCATTTGAGAATTAACTGACTCAGTGAATTACATCTCAGACCATTGCCATCACTTCTTGGTTGCCTGGACACAGGCATTTATCTATGTTATTTACAGTATGGCATCTTGTGTCCAATAACTTCTCCTTTGGGGATCTCATTTTCCTTCTCTGTGAAATGAAAGGATTAGACTATGATCTCCAAGGCCTTTTCAACTTCTGATATTCTAGTTTGATAACTGTGCCATTGGGTCAATTTTGTTATTCTTTACTTGGCCAAAATCATTTTATCAAAAGACTTCATAGTTGCCTGGCTGTAGCTGCAGTGTATTATATTTTAAAAATGTGTTATGTAGTAGGAAGCAGTGTTCAGAAGAAATATTCGGGAGTAGTGGAAAGAATATTGGTCTTGGAATCAAAAGTCTCATAGATGAATCACAATTTAGACATTTCTCTCCCATTCAGTATGTGTGCATTTGTATATGTGTGTGTTTTACAAACCTACTGGGACTAGGAAGATGAAGATGAAAAAGAAACAACCCCTATACTCAAAGAGCTTATATTCAACTGGTAGTGATGGTGTGTGTATGTGTGGGTAAACACGTGTCTATCTATACACGTATATATATGTGTATGTTGGGAGGGGAAATACAACATCAAACCAATTATTACAGGGAATCTTGAGGAAGAAGAAAGAATGAAAACCTGGGGGCATCTAGAAAAGTTTCATAAAGGAGCTAAAATCTAAGCTGATTTCTTTGGGGAGGCAATTTCAGGCATGGAAAACTGCTTCTGTAGATGCATAGAGGTGGGAAATAAAATATGGGAAACGCCTGCCAGTTCAGTTTAACTGCAATAAAGAGTTCATGAAGAGCTATAGTATAATGGTTAAAGTATAAAGGCCAGAAATAAAGATGAGAAGAAAACAAAGAAAGGACTAAAACATGAAGCTTAGGAAATGACTGTCTTTTATCTTCAAAAACTATGGAATCATAAGGAGAAAAGGTTTTTACATTTGGAGGAGTTATTTGGTAAGAAACAGATTTTGGCAAACAAATACTTTGGTAGCTTTATTCAGAATAGATGAGGGAGAAGGGAAACTAGAATAATAGAAAGCCCGAGGAGGCTATTATAATAGTCAAACAATAACAACAAAAGAGGGAGATTATCATAAATGTCTTTTGAAGCCTTAATTTCCTTATTTTTCAAATTAATTGATTAAAATCTAAGACCAGATTCTCATGGCCTATTTTTTTAAATTTTAATTTATATTGATGACATTTTCTCATCACTTTCTTATGTCTAGACAATCAACAAAACATTAAATCATGTCCTTATCCATAATATTTACTGATTCCAATGTTCATACTAAAAATTTAACAATCAGCTCTCAAAGGCTGCTAAGTATGACGGGCCTCCAGCACCTTCTTTGACCATATTTAATTTTGACAATGATATGCTCAATTATATACTTTCTCCTTTTTTGTCTATTTTTCTTTCAAAATTTCTTAGTTTTGAAAGAGAAAAAGATTAATGCCTCAATATTCCCTGTCCTGTGTTTTGTCAACTTGTAACTCTACTCTTATTTTCTTATGTCCCATCATACTTTGCCAATATAGATCCCTGATTCTACAATCCCTTTCAGTTGAATTTATATTCTAGGATTATCTCTAGTGATATCTCTAGGGATTTCATTTTATGTTACATTTTCTAAGGCTCCTTCTAGCTCTAGGAGAAAAACTAAGGAACTTTGAGGTGAAGGACTTTTGATGTAGTGGACAATATGAAACAACTAGGTGGCCCAGTAGATGAAGAACTGGACCTGGAATCAGGAAGACTTATCTTCCTAAGTTCAAATTCAGCCTCTGACATTTACTGGCTGTGTGATCCTAGGCAATTCATTTCACCCTGCTTTTCTCAGTTTCTTCATCTATAAAATGAGCTGGAGAAGGAAATAGCAAACTTCTTTGTTAAACCTTTGCCAAGAAAACCTCCACAGATAGTTCATTATAGCTGAGACAAATTAATAACAAAAATGGAAAGAACAGGAGAGTTAGGTGGCAAAGTGGACAGAGCACCAAGCCTGTTGTCAAGAAGACCAGAGTTCAAATCTGGCTTCAGACACTTATTAGCTGTGTGACTATAGACAAGTCATTTAACCCTGTTTGCCTCAGTTTGCTCATCTGTAAAATGAGCTTTTTCCAAGAAACTCTACATACAGTCAAAAATTCAGACATGATAAAAATAACTGAACAATAACAATAATCATTGAGAGGATGCAGGATATAAAGTCAGATGAGCTGGCTTCAAATTACAACTCTCCCTTCCTTTGCAACTGGGCAAGTTACTTCCTTTCTGTGCCTCAGCTTCCTCACCTGCACAATAAGAGGGTTGGACTCAATGACCTTTGAAGCCCCTTCCAGGTAAAATCTATAATCCTATGAACCCCATGCTTTGAACTCTGGAGAATTTTGATTCTATGCTCACTTTAAATATATCAGAGTAATTTTTAGGGTTTGAAATTTTTGGTCTATCAGCAATTTGGAGAAGGCCACAGCACCAATGATCAGCTCATTGATAGTCTCTGGATATTTCAAACTTATCCTGCTCCATAGAATTTTGAACTGATCTCTTACAAAGACATACAGATGGAGAGGGGAAAGTTTGGGTGGGTTCCTAAACCTTAGGGAAAGAGACTGAACAATAGGAAGTACCCCAGAAGTCTTTAAACATCCGAAATCTGTGGATGGATGAGTTTCTTGTTGTCTCAACAGGATTTGAATCCAAAGCCAATAAATGGAATTTCAACGGATGTACTTTATTGTGATGTTTTTATAAATTAGATTTCAGCCTTAACTTAGTCTTCTAAAAAGTCATTTCATTAAATACTATTTTATTACTGCAAAGCTCTGCAAGACTTGAGCCTTCTTTGAAATGCTTTCTCCCGAGAGACACATGAACCAACAATAACAGCAGCTATATTAAACCATGAACACCAGATAACTCATTTATTTTGTTGCAGGCATCTTTATATGCTGCATTTGTTAGAAAGGCTGTGTGTGTGTGTGTGTGTGTGTGTGTGTGTGTGTGTGTAATAGTACACACAGGGATGGGGGGAAGAATCTGCCATTCATGCCTTTCTAAAATCATAGCGCTAAAAGGCTAAAGACCTGGAAGTGGTCTTGAAGTCAAATTCTGGCAAGAAGAATGTAATTATTTTAATGAGTCTTATTGCTGAGTGAATCTAATATGATGTTCAAGGCTTACAAGAGCCCTAGCTAAGTGCCTCTTTATCTCACGGAATGAAGCCGTGAGTACTCAGAAATGCCCAATGGCATTTTACTACCCATATTCTGACCTTAAAAAAATTGATTTCTCTTCCCTTGATATAGCCTAAGAGGCCATTTTCATTATTAACAGCCTGCTGAGGGTGGGGGAAAAGGGATAAACAGAAAATATAACCCCCACCTTTGGCCTTCCAGGCAGCATTTTATGTAAATAATATGTTGAACTTTTATCTATATATTCTATGTAGACACAGTGGAAAAAAGTCAAAATGCTAGCTTATGCTCTTATGGCTACTCAGAGAGGCTCACTTACTCTTTGATTTTAGAGGAGAAAAATTAGGTCATAAATAATTACATATCCAAGATATATAGCATTTTACACCTATAAAAGTTTCTATCATAACAATTCAGTAAGATAGGTAATATAGATATTATAATCCCCATTTTCCAAATGAAGAAAATGTGGTTTGATAAGTTAAAAATTCAATAAATTAATAAACATGAAGTTTGCACCTACTATGTTAGTACCTACTATGTGCTGGAGGGTAGCATGCTTATGATTTGAAGTCAAGTTTCTTGGTTCCACGTTTAATGTTCTTCCAATTATACCAGGTCTTGAAGGCAGTGTTCAATATGTGCTTTTCTATTCCCCTTTTAACAGTGAAGATGTAGCATGGTATGACAAAGCATGGTCACCACTTCTGCCTTTCTAGTCTATGGAATATATCCCTGTCCTTCCTACCAAACTCTATCCCATTTGCAGAACTGAGTGTAAGAAGATCTTATTGTGGACCAAGCCCTCAGAAAGTTGCTTTCCAGAGCTATGCAACTTGACTAGATTAGACTTAGTCTTGAAGTTGAGTAGCCAAAGCCATGGTGGTCAGAGAAGAGTATTTGGAGCTACAGCTGCATATAGGGCATTATGAGCCTGACAAGTTGACTCCTGGGTGAATTAGAGCCGTTGATTCTTAGATGGTTAGGTGGATGAATGGCTTAAAATAATAATAATAAAAACATAAATTAAGCACTTACAATGTACCAAACTCTAAGGATGAAAATATAAAAGCTAAAATGTTTCTTGTTCTCAAAGAGCTTATATTCTATTGGGGGAGAAAACACATGGAGGGAGGGGTATATAAGGAAGGGCTCTATGGTATGGAAAATTACAGAGACAGTGGACACAACCATGATAAAAAGACTGACTGAAGCACTCCAGAAGAATTTGTAGAATTGATTTAATCATAGGTTCCAGAAGTGTATGTGTATGTGCCTGTGCATGTATACATAGGTATATATATTGTAATATGTGAATGTGTGTATGAGAGAGACAAACAGAGAGAGATTCAGAAAGACAGATAGGCAGAGATACAGAGAGAGACAAAGATAGAGAGAAAGAGAGAGTAACAGATATAGACACAGAGAGAGAGAAGAGAAGAGAAAGAGAGAGAAGAAAGAGAGAAAGAGAGAGGAAGGAGAGAGAGAGAGAGAGAGAGAGAGAGAGAGAGAGAGAAGAGAGAGAGAGAGAGAGAGAGAGAGAGGAGAGAGAGAGAGAGAGAGAGAGAGAGAGAGAGAGAGAGAGAGAGAGAGAGAGAGAGAGAGAGAAAGAGAGAGAGAGAGAGAGACAGGAATATATATATATTTATATATATATAAATAAAATCTACATCTTAATATCATCTATTAGAACCAACCTGGAAAAAGTAATTTCCCTACAAAAAGTTCTAGGACCCAGCTGGTTTAGGAGAAAGAATATATGTATTATCCCTGGAATGGTGCTAATGGGAATTCTGGTCTGTGGCTATAATGTGCTTTTCTCAGTATGAACCAAAGGTCCACACTCAAGGAAATAAGGGTCCTCTAGAGTCAGGGAGAATTCCCTGAAATTTGGTCATTTTTAAGATACGGATTTTTTTTTAATATCTACTAAGGACACCTAGTACAAAAGTGCCATTAAATCACTTTTTTTAAATGAGTCATTCAATTCCACAAATCAAGATGAATATGGTTCAGTGGCTAACAATGCCAGGCACACAGAACTGGTTTTGAGTCTTCAGACATTTAGCATTGTAAGTGCTAAGTGTCCAAAGAAGGATTCAAAATCAATTCCCAGAACCTCAGTTTATTTATCTATAAAATGGAGCTTAATGAAACTCGTGATTTCTACATCGAAAGGTTGATATGAGCTAAGCACAGAAAGAGCTTAAAGGACCATGTAAATGAAAGTTATTCACAAACATTTAAGTGTCTTGAGTTCCATTTAACTAACATTAATTCAGCACCTACTACATGTCAGGCATTAAGAAGTGTGTGGGATGCTGTGGATATGAATTTGAAAAAAAAAGAGAATAAAACTACACAGCATATTTTATCATTCTAGCAAAAAATGAAGGGTTAATAGACAAGTCCTCTCAGGTTCAGGAAATAAGAAACCATAATAACTTAATTCAGAGAGATTTGATATTTGAAAGTGAATAAGCTCATTAACCTCTTAGTACCATAATTTCCATATGGGGCCAGTAATATCCATAACCTGTTGGCTTTATGAGATGTTATTAGCATTATTGAATTAAGGTGCACAAGTTTCTTGCAGAAGTACAGGGGAAAAACAACAAAGATGATTTCAGATATTACTGTTACTACTTAATAAATAACTTCAAATACTCATTAGTCATTATATTTTATTAGGTGATATTTTTTCTAGCAAAATAATACAGTGAACCATTACAGGTTTTCAATGATGTGAGCGTATTATCCAAGAAATAATGTATAATGTTATTCATACAATTGAACAATAGCTTTAGCATATAATTCAGAGATTAGATCTCATATCATCTTCCATAGGAGAAGAATTCCCTGATTTTCTGAGTGGTTAATGTTCTTTCTGACCTAGAATTACTCTGCTTTGCAGAGTAAAAAAAAAACATTTATTATATGTTTATTATGTGCCAGGTATTGTGTTAAGTGCTGGAGTGGTATTGGAAGGAAGTAAAAGAATAATTCCTTTACTCAAGTGTTTTATATTTTACTAGGAGAAGATAGTACATGACAAGCTGAGGACAAAGAAAGCAAAGTTATTATATTCCCAATAAAAATAATAATAGTTAACATTTATATATTAGTTGCTATGTATCTGGGACACTGCTAAGTGCTTTACAATTCTGTCATTTCAGTCTCACAATTTCTCTGAGGGGTAGGTTCTATCATTATCCCCATTTTACAGATGAGGAACCTGTAGCAAACAAAAGTTAAGTGACTTGTCGACTTGTCCAAGGTCACATAAGTAGTAAGTGTATGAAGTTATATTTGAACACAGCACTTTCTGGTCTGTCCTGTGTTGAAATAGAGGAACACGAGAACAAATCCAGTTTAAGACACAAGCCACATAACCCTAGGCAAATCACTTAACTCTGTTTTCCTCAGTTTCTTTATTTGTAAAATGAGCTAAAAAGGAAAATGGCAAACCAGTCCAGAATCCTTGCCAAGGAAATCCCAGATGGGCTCACAAAATGAACACAAATGAAATGACTGAACAAAATCAGCAGTATATGTGTGGGGTATGGGGAAACACAGATGAGGATGACTAGCTGTAGTCAGGGATGACAGTATTATCTATTAAATAGCATTCAACAACCCTCTTCAATTTTAAAAACCATTTAGAAGTACTTAGTATGTGGAAGGCATTATGCTAGGCATTTGAAACACAAATTCTTTTTTATTCAATAAGCATTTGCTTTTGCCCACCAGGAACTTAGTTTCTATGTGGCAGCTAAGTTGCATAGTAGATAGAGCAATGTCCCTGACTGAATACTATTTTCAGTTTATTCCAGCCTCAGTTTCCTTTTCTGTAAAATAGATGGGATGGATTCTTTTCCAAATCTCACCTTCTATACTTTTCAGATCTATTTCAGACTCAACAATCCATGTTTCAAGTTCCAGTGAACTTTCTGGCTGTGATGTACCATATTCTTCAGTCCCTTCCAGATGTAGCATCTTATGTCTCAAAATCTATGTTCTAAAGCAGTTTTCAAATATGGTCGGATCTCTGAAACCCTTTTAGAGGGTCTACAAATTCAAAAATAGTTTTTATTTCTAATATGGTAAATGTCTATAAATATAATCCAGATAAACAAAAACTCTTTGGAGAGATCCTCAATAATTTTTAATAGGATAAAGACACTGAAAACAAAGTTTGAGAACCACTGTTCTAAAGTATCTTTCAACCCTGTTATTGAAAAAATGTGTTCCATGATTCTTTGATTTATAAACTATAATTTACTAATAATCTGAATGGCATCTCTGAGAAGATAAGTTTCAGATCTCTAGGCTGGTATTAAAAATAGGGTCAGGAAAGTCAACAAGCATATTCTCTCTTAAATTACCTAAAAGTTCTAATTCGATATTATTAATTAGATAATGTGCTAATGATGATGTTAATATAGTCTTATAATTTTTGAGTGCTATTTCTGGGCCTAAACTAAAACACAAATACAAAACAAAACAGAATACTCTTTCCAGTTCTTTGATTTAAAAATGTTACCCCAATTTGCTCTCTTAATAAGTATTTTCTAAAACATTTAACTTCTGGTTTTGCTATAGATGCAAGCGCCAATGCTCTAAAGGTTATTTATGTTTTTCTACTGTGTGCACAATCTTATACGAAGCCCTCCAAAAAGGGAAACAAAAAAATCTATGTGTTGCAAAAACATTCAGACAAAGGACCCTTTAATGTCCTGCCAGCCTCCAGACTAATTGACAGCCTTATTTGCATAAGTGGAGGAGCAGGAAGTGCAAAGAGACAGATGGCTGAATATTAATTAATGTTCATAAACCTGAACAATGTCGTTGAAATTCCTGAACCCAACTCTTCCCACCAACAGCTCACGTTATTTATAGTACATTATGGCCTAACATGGACAGGCAGGAAACAGCGAACGTAGACGAACCTCAGAGTTTGTAACTTGATTTATTTCTGGGGCTTAAGGACCAACGATAAGTTATTCACCTACAATTGCTTGCTATGAACAAGACCTCTGAACTGTCTGTGGAAAGAACAGGGGAAAATAGGAATACTTGTTTGGAGTTCACCTAGGGGAGCTGCAACCAGTGGCCCAGCATGCTCCTGAGCCTAGAAAACCATCTGTATCAATTAATATTTATTAATAGGGAGAAGAAAGCTGGCCCGGCTAGGAAGAAGAAATATTTGTTGCCAATAGGGTGCTTTGTATATACATCAAAAAATAGACCATTGTTTATGGTAGGGCAAGATATGAAAGGCATTGAACTTACCCCTTTGCATGCTGTATGATACCCACTGATCTACCCTTACCTTAATTTCCCATTGGCTCATAATACTATAGATTTAGAGCTAGAAGGCTCTATTGGCCCCAAAAATTAATCCCAAGAATGGAATACCTTGCAACTAATTGAGGTTTGAGATAGTCTTTATATACATATTCATTTAGAATAATCGTACATGAGTTTCTATCTATATGTCACAATTAATACAAAACAAAGCCATTAAATGAATAAACAAACAAAAAAATTCAATAGAATCTTTCTCCCATCAACCTGCCACACATTTAAATGTGTGCATTGAGAATAGGAAAAAAGTGAGCATCACCTGCATGGAGGAGGGGTACGATTTCATGAACATCATTTATAGGATGCTAGGTTTAAAGCTGGAAATCATGTTATAGATCATTTTGCCCAATCTCCTCAGGGGTATATATAGATAATTGTGTATAAACACATATATATGATGATATTATAGAAGGGACTGATACATATACATATATTTATATATATATATACATAGAAATATATGGTAATATTAAAGAAGGGATATATATATATAAAGACACTGATATAGAGATATAGAAATAATATTATAAAAAGAAAATATTACAGAAACATTAGTTTTGGAGTTAGAGTACTTAAATTCAAAACTAGTCTTTGCCATTTACCACCATTTTGACATTGGAAAAATAAAAAAGTAAAAAAGCCCAAATTACTAGTTCTCAATTTCCTCATCTAATAAACTGAAAGGGCTGAATAAAAGGATCTTTATATTCCCTTTTACCTGTAATTCATGATCTAAAAAACTGAGGTAATGGATTAAGAAATACATAATACATATAATGAGACAGTAGAATGGGGTAGTTTAGTAGGCTTGGAGTCTTCTAGAGTCCTGGGTTTAAATCCAACCCTAATTACTCAAAAGCTATGTGATCCTAGGCAAATCTACTCACCCCATTAATCCTTTCTCAAAGATTCAGTTTCCTAATTTGAAAACCAAAGATCCTAACATTCACATTATTTATCTCACAAGCTTGTTATGAAAGAGTATCTCATAAACTTTAAATCACCTTATAAATGTGAATTACCAATTACCAATGCTATTCTTGATATTCTTATAGCTAACATTTACATAGTACTTTAAGCTTTGGAAAGCACTTCACATGTACTATCTCATTTATTATTCATATAATTTCAATACAGACCATTACCTCATAGATAGGGTGAAGGATTTGGAGTGAGAGGAACAGAGCTTGAATCTTCCCTTTGGCACTTTTAACCTATGTAACTTCCATCAAACCATTGAACCACTCTAGACTTCAAGCTTAAAAAATAAAAAAAATAAAAGAGGTGGCCTTGGATTTGATGATCTATGGTAATAATATGATACTAGAATTTTATGAGTCGCTAGCTGGTAAACAAAGGAATGAGGGAATTAGACTCCAAATGAATGGACTTGATCTTGATGTGGTTTGAGGGAGGGGAAAAGTCATTGAGTATTGTTAAGGATGGTCACTTAGAGGAACATTTGAGTCATTAAAAATGATAGATGGGCACTTAGAATTTGAAAGTATAGAGACCCTGTGGAAAGAGAAGGGGATTTGAAAAAAATATGATGGGATCTCCCAAATAATTTTATCTACTAAAATACTATCTTCAATATGGTGAACTGGGCACAGAGTATTAAAGTTTGGAAACCTTGGGTATGAGCGTGAAACCCCAGCGAGATCACCCTATCATCCTGAGTTTCAGTGTCTTCATCTTCAAAGTAGACATAACCACCTATATACTACTTATAACACATGGCTATTGTATGGAGAAAATTTGGTAAAGCATTTATCAAAAAGGTTAGTGAATTGTAAAATCACCTCAATATTTAGATGACCGCTACTTCTGTATTTAAAAAAAAATGATCTAATTACCTTTGAATGTCTACTTCTTAAAAGATTGGGGTTGTTTTGTTTTGATGTAATGATCATCAACCAAGCTGAACTAATGGTACATATTTGGATACTCCCTATTTCTGCTATGACTTACATGGGCAATTCAACAGTATAAACCCTGACTGTCCTTTGTATTTGGGGTAGAGAGGGCAGGGAAGGAAGAAATCTATAATGGCAGATTCCCAACTGTGGTTTGGTTTCCAAGCCAACAATAACTGTTTCCCCATTGTAGGATTTAATTTTATAACTGAAAGATGAAAGGAGAGTGGCGGGGGGAGATAGGAAAATAAAGAAATCATTTATAGCAAGTGTTGACAAGGAGTCTTGATTCCCCCAAAAAAACCTGTCTAATTCATAGATAAATCCACATTTGCACCAGTTAAATCCAGTACTCTCAAAAGAATGCATTCATTCAGCAAAAAACAAATATTAGCAAGGAAAGCCTATTTGAAGCACTAAAATGCATTTATAGGTCATCTATCCTTTTTATAGTATACTATTAAAGGCTCTTTCTATGTGAATGGTATTTCTAACTTCATCTCTAGGAGAATCATTCTATTTCTCTGTAGCTAGAGACGATTTCTCAGATTGTCCTTGCAGCACAAACTTAAGAAGCCTCTTTTAAGGTAGAGTAAGCAAATTTTTGGGAAAACTTTTAGACACAATGGAGCTTTCTGCTCTGGAAAGATGAACATTCACTGGAAGAATACCTTTTGTATTCCTTCTCCCTAGTCACTTTTCCAATTTCATAATCATGATTTATTTTTTTCCCAAAGGGAGTGATTATTAATCTCATCATCATCACCATCATCATTCACTAGAATATGTTTCTTGGGATCAAGGGATATTTCAATTTTGCCAATGTATCAACTGAACTATAATCAAAGTGCTTTGTTCATGCTTATTTCTAGTCCAACAGAATCTCCTTGAGTATGTTGTGGAACAGTGCTAAGAATTTTGGGCATGGTGCAAAAATCTTTGTACAAGCCCTTTTTATGGCAAGGTACTGGGAAATTGAGTGGATGCCCATCATTTGGTGAATTTCTAAATAGGTGATGGTATATTATTATTCTATAAGATATGATGAGAAGGCTGATTTAAGAAAAGCCTGGACTTAATGTGAACTGATGCTGAGTGAAGTGAACAAAATCAAGAGAACATTGTACACAGCAACAAGAAGATTATGATGACCAACTTGGCTTTTCTCAATAATAAGGTTATTCAAAGCAATTCCAATAGACCTAGGATGGAAAATGCCATTTGTGTTTAGAGACAGAACTATGGAGACTGAATGTGGATCAAGGCATAGTATTTTCACATTTTTTATTTGTTTGTTTTCTTTCTCTTTTTTTTTTAACTTTTTAGTCTGATTTTTCTTGTACAACATGATAAACATGGAAATATGTTTAAAAGAATTGCACACATTTAATCTATATAAGATTACTTGCTATCTTGGGGAGGGAGAAAAATCTGGAACACAAGATCTTACAGAGATGAATATTGAAAACTACTTTTACTTTGTTTTGGAAAAGTAAAATACTACTGAAAAGCTAAAAAACAAAGAAGATTGGGCATGAACAATATTGAAGACTGGAGTTTAAATCTTGATTTAGACTCATTAGTGCTGACATTGAGTAAGCTCTCACTCTCCTCAGCCTCAGTTTCCTCATTATAGAAATGGAAATGACTATAGTAGTTACTTCCCAAGGTTCTTGGAAGGGACCAATGAGATAACATATACAAAGAATTGTGTGAACTGGAAAGACTTGCCTATGTCACCTATTATGAGAATAATCTCTTCAGAGTTTTGAAAAAGGAATGAGGAACTATTTTATCTCTGCTGTTAGAAGGCAGGATTTGGAGTGAACCAGATGGACATGTGCTAGAGCTAAAACACCGCAGTATCTGGTCCCTATGAGAAACAGTTCTCAGAAATGCCTTTTAGCAACCAAAAAAAATCCTCCCTGGATCCAAAAACAAAATACTCTTTAAATTCAAAACCAATTTAAGCTTTTCTTTCTTCTTTTTCTTTTTACTTTTTTAAGAGTCAAGAGAATAGGGTCCTTGTTTTGAACCAATCAAAGAATGCCATTAAATAATTCCTTTTACTTTCTTTCTTTCATTTCACAGATAGAACTTCCCCCTTTGTCTCTTCTGAGTTATAATCTACTTGGGGAGCAATTCAAGTACTTCCTAGGGAAACTGTGAAACATAGAAGCGATAATTAAAAAGAGAGTTCCCAGACTTTGGCATATTTAAATCACAGCCAGAGAGAATGTTCTTGCAGTTGAGTAAAATACAGGCCCTTCCTGATGGGAGTGTTCTATAGGGCGCTATAATCAAATCATTCAATTTATAGAAAACAGATGGCTCTAGCTTGCCTATCGACTTCTGTGTGTTATGAGAAATCTGAAGCCAGAAATTTTACCATCTTGGGCCTAAAAAACAGAGAGGGAGGGCAAGAGGAGAGAGCCAGTTTGAAATGGGAATAAATCTTGAGCCACTCTCTGTCTCTGGACTGAAACAGACTGGCCCTCGGCCTCCAGGAGATTATTAATGGTTTGTCTGCCCCAAAGGGCATAAATCATGTGCTTTGCACATGTCTCAATAGGTCCTACAGTAGGCTTCATCCTCCGGTTTTTCTGCCAAGCGTAAATCATCTGATACTCAGAGAGAACGGATTTGGAGGCTGTAACCAACCACAGCGGGGATTTGGAGGAAGCCATAATCTGGCTCTTCCTCCAAGTATGAATTTCTGCAGGTAGAGTGAGGAGGGGGGAGTTGGAGGCCAAGGGAAAGAAAGAGAAAGAGTAAACAAGACTGTCCTGAAGAAGGTTATGGAAGTGTTCTGTGCCATTCAACAGTGACTAATATCCAAAGCTATCACCATTATCAATATTGTCATTATCACAGCATTTTTTTTTTAACATCTGCAAAAGTTGATTTTGTCTCTTAGTACTCTTATACATTTAGACAAAGTGGTCATACTATCCACTTGTTCAACAATTCACAGAGCACTAAACATAAAGAATTTAAAAAAATAATAATATCTTGTCCTCCATCCGTTTCTAGCTGTAATTATAAAAAAAGAAAGCAAAACAAAACAAAAACTATAATATTAGTGCCATCATAGTAACAGTGATCAGAATAAGCATCTTTCATTTCTATTTCTGTTATTCACTTATGTCTAACTCTATTTGAGGTTTATTTGGCAAAAATACTGAGTAGTTCTCCATTTACTTCTCTAGCTCATTTTACAGAAGAGGAAATTGAGACAAATAGATTCAACTGATTTATGGTTACACAGCTAGGTTACACAGTAGGTGTTTGAGGTTGGCTTGGAACTATGGAAGAAGAGTCTTGACTCCCACCTCCTAGGTGCCTCTCTTGTTCTATAGAGTTCTTTAACAAGCATTTTCCTTCCAAAAACCCAGTAAAACACTAATTAATCTCATTTATCAACTCTTCAATTTGGTACTGAGAGGGATCACATGAATAAGTAGACTCGAGAATCAGAGAGACCTGGCTTCAGTTCCCACTTTTGACATATACACTATGTGATCATGGGAAATTCCTTTACTCTTGATGATACCTACCTCCTTTCTCAGAATAGTGAGGATACTAATGACTTAATCGTTTATCTCCAAGAGCTTGTCAAATAACTCAGTGTATATAGATAAATTTTCAGACTCTAAAGAGATATATGAATTAAAGTGTGAAAAGAATTGCTTGTGATTTGAAAATGAAACAAACAAAATATATCTTAAAAATGATTTGCTCTCACCTGGAGAGACTTACATGAACTAATGTTAAATGAAATGAGTAGAACCAGAAGATCATTGTACACGGCAACAACAAGTTTATACCAACATCAATTCTGATGGATGGATTTTCAACAGTGAGATGATTGAGGCCAGTTCCAATAATCCTGTGATGAAGAGAGCCATATGCACCCAGAGAGAGGACTGTGGGGACTGAGTGTGAGTTTCAATATAGTATTTTCACTCTTTTTTGTTGTTTGCTTATATTTTGTATTTTTTCTCACTGTTTTCCTTTTTGATCTGATTTTTCTTGTGCAGTACAATAATTGTATAAATATATATATATATATATATATACATATATATGGGATTTAACATATTTTAACAAGTTTAACAAATATTAGATTATTTGCTATTTAGAGTAGGGGGGAGGGGAAGGGAGAGAAAAATTTTGAAACACAAACTTTTGCTAATGTTGAAAAATTATTCATGTGAATGTTTTAAAAATAAAAAGCTGTAATAAAAATAATAATTTTCTTTCTTCATAACTATTTTAACAGGAAGCTAGCAGAAATATTGTTCTTTCCATTTTAATGAAGGGAAAATTGAGGCATAAAAAGGTGTTGCTTTACCTGCAATTTTATAACTAAGCAATATTAATGTAAGGGTTTAGAAGTTCTTAGAATAATGGTAAATCCAAATGTCCCCCCATATTCTAATAAGTCACTATAATATGGATGTGTTGATTGAAGGTAGAGTTCCTTGGAATATTAGGGGCCAAAGTTCTCGCAACTAAGGTTTATTTTCCTCCCCAACTCATTTATCTTTCAAACTTTGCCATATCAGTTGAAGGTAAAAGTGTCTGTGGAGGTATCTCCACAAATTTGAAGGGATTTTCTCCTCTTTTTCTTCTTTACTCCCTAAATTCAATTAATTGCCAAATCCTGTTGATTCTATCTTCATGGCATCTGTCAAGTTGATTCCCTCTCTAGTCACAAAATCCCAACACAGGTCAGGTTCTTAGAACAATTGAATCACTTCTCACCACAGCTACTGTAATAACTTTCAAAATTATCTTCTTGATTCTAGTCTTTCTTTCTTTCCAAACTGTGCTCCACACATCCCAGAATATTTTTGTAAAGCACAGGACTGATCATGCTATTCCCTTGCTCAAGAATTTCTTTCTAGGATAAAATACAAACTCTTCTGTTTGAGATCGAAAACTCTTCATAATTTAACCTCAATGATTTTATATCACTCCTCTTTACATACTTGTTATTCATACAAAACTGGTACCCCTTTCTCACTCCACATTTTAGAATCTTAGAGCCTTCCCACCGCCATTCCCTTGTTTATGATGCTTGCCCATATTGTTCCACCTTTTTAGGTTTCCCTCAAACTACGGCCCACGGGCCAGATGCGGCAGCTGAGGACATTTATCCCCTCACCCAGGGCTATGAAGTTTCTTTATTTAAAGGCCCACAAAACAAAGTTTTTGTTTTTACTATAGTCCGGCCCTCCAACAGTCTGAGGGACAGTTAACTGGCCCCCTATTTAAAAAGTTTGAGGACCCCTGTTCTAGACTGTAAGCTCCTCAAGGACAGGGATAGTTCCTTGGTCTTTGCATCCATAATTCAAGCATTTACCACTGTGCACACAGTTCTGTTTATTATTCTTAATGTATGATCAACAAAGAACTCTTTTTATAATAATGGCTTCAAACTACTAAAGGAAATGCTAAATTTTAATTAGATACACTATATATGTATGTATACACATATATGCATATATTTTCACATATTAATATATGAAACAGAATATGTAATTTCATGTTATATAATACATATTATATGTTTGCATATAAGTAAATGTACATATTATATATACTATATTTTTGTGTATATGTGTATATGTATGTGTATGTGTATATATGTTTCAGAGAAGCTCTCTTGAAATCTATTTTCCTGACATCTGTCTCAGACTCCTTTAGGGTTTGTGACTCCAAAGTGAGAATCCTTGATAGAAAGTCTTTAGAGATGATGGTAGATACCATGTGTTGTCTATAAAGGGAGCACACTAAATCCAAAGAAGTCACTTAAGGTCCTCCTGAGCTGGCCAGTAGCTTATATACTGGCAAATAAGAGGTCAAGAAAGCCAGCCTTCTGGCTGAAGCTCTAGTGTCTAGGTCCTAGAACCCGAGCAACAGAAGTTCAAGGCGAGATTTCTGAGTCATGGTGATGCAGAATTAAATATGATAAAGGAGCTTGTGAGCTGAGAACAATGGCTTCTGTGGCTTGGTGCTTCCTGCTCTGAACCAGAATTGGTCATTAATGACCCTAAGCAAGGGGAGAAAAGTGGGTTCCAGAATAGAAAAGTCAGGAAGTGTGCCAGAACTCGATGGCACAGTGCATAGAGCACTTGGAATTTGACTTCAGTTAAATTGTGAGATGCTGTGCAAGTCATTAAACTTCAGGTTTTTCAATTGTAAAAATGGGAAAAATAACAACACCTACTTTTCAAGGCTATTATGGCGACCAAATAGGTCCTCACAAGGCTTAGTGCAGTATCTGACATATAACAGGTGCTACATAAATAAGCTTATCCCTTCCCCTTCCCTGTAAGTGCTATGGCATCTTCTGTCTGCTTGGTGCTGACATTATTTTTAGAATATTCACACACTCATTATCTCATTGATTTCCCAACAACAACCCCATGAATGGGGCAGGGCAGCTATTTCTGTCCTCCTCATCCTCATCCTCATTATCACTATCAAGCATTTAGCAAGCCCTCATCATGTGCCAAGCACTGTGATAAATGCTGAGAATAATGTAAGACTCATAGAGAGAGTGTATCCTCCAGTGGCTCACAGCCTGGTGGGAGACAGAATGTGAACCACCAAGTACAGATATACATGATATACAGAATCAATGGGGAGCAATCTCAGAGGGAAATCACTAGGGGTTGGGAAGGAGTGGGAGGGAGGGATGGGAGAGGAAAGACCTCTTGCAGAAGATGTGAGATGAATTGCATCTTCAAGGCAGCAAGAGAAGTCAGGAGGTAGAAGTGATGATGGATAGCAGCCATGGAGGGCTACCAAAGAAAAGGCATCAGGATGGGAGATTAGATGTCATGGGGGAGGAACAGCATGTGAGCCAGTGCTGCTGAACCTTGAAATAGTGAATAAAAAAGGGAAGTGTGAGATTATCAACTTACTGGCCATGAATAGGACTGGAAGGAAACAACATATTTCCCAATTTCTAGAGCTTAAAAAATTTTTTTTTTCCCCACTGAAAACCATTTCTCTGATAGTGTCTTTATCTTTCTCTGTGTGTATGTATGTCTGTCTGTCTCTGCATGTCTCTTTTTCTGTCTGTCTTTCTATCTTTCTCTGTCTATTCTCTGTCTGTCTGTCTCTTTTTCCATCTGTTTCTTTCTGTCTTTCCTTCTCTCGGTCCCTGTATGTTTCTCTATTTCTGTCTCTATCTTTATCTCTGTCTTTCTGACTCTGATTGTCTCTGTCTAACTCTGTTTCTCTGTTGCTATGTCTCTCTGTTTCACTCTGTCTCTGTCTCTCAGTCTCTCTGTCTCTGTGTATCTCTGTCTCTCAGTCTCTCTGTTTGTTTATCTTTCTCTGTCTCTCTGTCTCTGTCTGACTGTCTGTCTCTCTATCCCTCAGTATCTATCTCTGTCTCTCTATCTGACTCTGTTTCTCTGTCTGTTTCTCCCTCTGCCTCCTTTCCTCCCTCCTTCTCTCTTCTTCCCTCTGTCTCCCTTCTCTCTTCTCTTCTCTTCTCTTCTCTTCTCTTCTCTTCTCTTCTCTTCTCTTCTCTTCTCTTCTCTTCTCTTCTCTTCTCTTCTCTTCTCTTCTCTCTTCTCTCTCTCTCTCTCTCTCTCTCTCTCTCTCTGTCTGTCTGTCTGTCTTTCTCAAAAATATATTATTCAGAAAAGGAAGTCACATTTTGAGAGGATTATTTTGCTAAGGATGAGAGCCTCTCAAAGACTAATGTTAGCCAAGAGAAGAAATGCTGAGAAGTGAGAAATATTGTAAGTCCTAGGAGTCTTTTGTGCTGTTGCTATTGCATATTTCTATGATTGTGCCGCTATTGTTTGATGAGGCATTTTCTCCTAAATGACACCATTGAAGAGATTAATGAGCCAGGAGACCTAGTGAGTTAAATTAACGTTTTTAAAGTTAAAACTTATCCAGATTAATATTAATTAAAGCTCAGAAACTGTGATAAACCAACATTAAGCATGGGCTTGGCACACTGGTTTTTAAACATTGCTATTTTCATTTTGTCACTCTTTAGGACAGAAGGTAAATATATTTTTAATGAAAAACATTTTCTTTGAATGTAAGTTTTTGCAATTGTTTCCACATAATTTATTCCTCCAAACTACAAGTCTAGGGACAACAACTAAACACATGTTAAATGTGAAGTAATTCATTGGGAGCTGGAGCAAAGTAACAGCAGGATAAAAATAATATTATTCAATGAAAATCTCTTAACTTACACATTCAATACTGTTAAATTTCCCCATGTTTTAAATAATTTTCCATTAATTATGTTCATAAAGCATTGTATTGTGATGACATCATGGTACAAAGGGATGGATGCTGGGTATGGAGTCAGAGAAATATGATTGACACTTCGCGACTCAGTTTACTCATCTATAAAATGAGAAAGGTTTTTATTACATTATTTATTCCTCCAAAATACAAGTCTAGGGACAACAACTAAATACATGTTAAATGTGAAGTAATTCATTGGAAGCTAGAGCAAAGTAACAGCAGGATAAAAATAATATTATTCAATAAAGATTGCCTCTCTTACACATTTAATACTGTTATACTTTCCCATGTTTTAAATAATTTTCCATTATTTATGTTCATAAATTACTTATCATGATGACATCATGGTACAATGGGAAGGATGCTGGATGTGGAGTTAGAGAAATATTACTGACACTCAATGACTCACTTAGTTCTCTGGGCCTCAATTTACTCATCTGTAAAATGAGAATGGCTGAGCCACATGACACCTAAGTTGCCTTGACTGCTAAGCACTTAGGCTATTAATCTATAATTGTTATACAGTAGGAATGGGGGATGGAGGTTAAAATAAACATAGCCAATATATCCGAAATCAAAGAATCTGGCTTTGTAACCCACTACGTAGGCTATCTTGAGTAGTCCATTTAATTTTCCTGGACTTCAGTTAAAATGTAGAGCTTGGACTATGGCCTCTGAGATTTCTTCCAACTCTAAATCAATAATCTTTTCATTGTGAAACTTCTACAAAGAATAGTTTGCACTAAGACCTGCACTTTCTCTGCCCCCTTTTGTTTTATTGACCTTTGCTCTCTGGCTTACGGCTCCATCAGATGAAAACTGTCCTCTTTAAGGTTACTGATGTCTTCTTAATTGCTAAATCCATTGGACTCTCTCAGTATTCATCCTTCTTGACAGCTCTGCATTTTTAACTACCCTGGCATTCTCCCTCCTAAGCTTCTGTATGCACAATCCTTGGTCTCCATAATACCAGTCTCCTAGTTCTCTACCTTCACGGCTATTCTCTCATCAGTTTGTTATCCTGATTCATGGTTTTCCTCCATCATCCTTAGGATGCAGATACTGTCAAAGGACTTCCTTTCCTGGATCTGCAATTTTCTTTGATTTTCTCATCTAATTCCATGGCTTCAATTGTGCCCACCAATCAGATGATTTCTATCTTTATATTCTAAATCCCAAACATTCCTTTGTGCTACCAATTCCTATCTCCAATTTCCTGCATCACTGTGGAATGTCCTTCTGGAAACTCAAATTTGATATTTCCAAATGCAATTCACTTCAATAGCAGTTTTAAAAAGAAGTTATTTTATATAGGTTAGTCTTCAAATTTTCACACAGTCCAGAAGTGCAAGGAGGGATACACATGAGCCTGATTTCACTCTGCCCTCTGGAGCTTTGATCTGAATGGTTCTTTCATATGATCCCTCCTTAGGTAATCTGTTACCCACTTTTCCTAAATTTTGTGGGAGTATTTAGTTGGCTTGGTCCATTCACATTGAAGAAATCTTTTAACCTTTGCATCTTTGATAGCAGGCATTATAGGCATTTATCACAATCTGGGCAAATAATTTATTTCTTAACATTAGACACTAGATTTTACTCCCTCTTCCTATTTGACTACTTTAAAAATCAGGATCCATCAGTTAAGTAAACTAGCATTCATTAAACACCTACTATGTGCTAGGCCCTGGAAATACAAAGAAAGGCAAAAAAGATCCTTATAGCCAAGGAGTTCCCAGTTAATCACTGTCAGAGTCGTAGTAGATTTTTTTTTCTTTCCCCACACTCTCGCTCCCACCAGAGCTAATCATTGAAAATCCAGTAGATTCTACCTGCACATTATCTGCCACATTTGCCCAGCTCTTTTGACTCACAGGTTTACCAAAATATTGCTATCACCTGGGTAATAAGTTTCCCAGAAAAGATTAGACAAGAATTAGAAATAATGAAATTCAACCCAGTTTGTGACAAAGTAGGAAACATAAATTACCTAAGAAAGAAATCCTTATGTGATTAAACAAACAAAGCCAATTGGAAAAACCCTGGAAAACAATTTGGCAGAAATTAGTTTTAGACCAAAGTCTTACACTATACTCTACACGACATTTTAAATGGATAGGTGATCTTAATCTTAAAGATCATAATCTTAAAAAAATAGAAAGGCAATCATATACCCCTCAAAACTGTAAAATAATCTCCCTACAGTTGAGTTACCATGTCACTCTATCTGTTTAAAAACTTCCAACTATTCTCTATTGTCTCTCAATCAAAACAAATCTGGTACTCAGGGACTACTGCCTGACTAGAATTATTTCAGACTGTTCATCTCCATTACTTTTTACTATTGCTAAATCAGAGAGGAAACATGACAGGATAGAAAGGAACTAGATTTGGAGTTACTTGTCTTCTGTAGTTCTACTTTTACTAATTTGTAGAAGTGCCAAAATTCTTTCCACCATAGTAATAGTCCATGTAGTTTAAATTCTGCAAAACAATTAAATAAATTTAAAAAAAAAAAACAATTAAATAAAACATATTCTCTCATTTGATCCAATAACTTCCATTGAGGTTTAAACTCAGTATACTGAAGGATGTCCTCTGAATCTTTGAATTCTTGAATCCAAAAGAATTTTACTTTATCTTCTTTGTTCTCTAGTAAAATTAAAGTAAGGTGTTTAATGAATGTTTAACAAATTAAATATCAAATTGAAAAGTATTGTTTAAGAATCCTCTGATAAAATCTTGAGCAACAATCTTGGGTTAATTCCCCAGGGAACTGAAGTTGACTATTTGCTGCAGTTTATGACACTATAATATAATACATGACACAATTCTTTGTATGCCTGAGAAAAGAGGCATCTTTACAGTAGACCTGGTTATTATAAGATGTACTGAAAAGAGTCCAATAAATTAAAAAGGAAACACTACAGAACTGACCAATCAATAATAACTGAATGAGTTCAATAACTGATCTGGAAGTTTTCTGAGAAATATTCACTGTATATTAATTTAGAATGAATTAAGAAATTATGGATGTAGGTGTTTATATACATATATGTGTATATGTGTATGTGTATACACACTCATATTCTAACAATTAATGTGTGTATATATTTGTGTTCAGTAGGTTATATATTATATACCTATATCTATATATTCATATGTACATCTATAGGTTATATATTATATACCTATATCTATATATTCATATGTATATCTATATGTTTGTATAATGCATAAAATATTCAGAATCAAATATATATTCATGTATATAATTTATAATATCTTAACAAACTGAATTTATATAGTGGGAAATATATATATTTCATATTTCATATATATATACACACATATGTTCTGTCAATTTATCTGTTTATCTATCAGTCTCTTTATTGTTCTACCTCTCAACTATCTGTATCCTTTATGAGTCAAACAGTGTTCATATTCTAACACTAAAGATACAATAAAAAGGTATCTAGGTGACATGTGAACCATGGGGAAGGAACACCCAAGGTCAAATCCTGCCTCTCATATATATGATCTGACACAAATCTCTACTTCTTTCACCTTCAATTTCCTTTGCTGGAAAATAGAGATGGCAGTATTATTTAACTCCCAGGGTTCTTTTGTGAGTAAAAGGAAATAATATTTGTAAAGCACTTTTTAATCTTAAGGCATTATATCAATACTAGCTATTAGGATTACATTTATCCTTAACAATAAAATGTATACAAAATAAAATAGTCCTGGAACAAGAAAATTCCATTCTGTTAAGAGGATTCAACCCACAGAGGTGGTGGCCAAGGAAGGGAGTTTTGGCAGGGGACTCATTAGCCCGTGAGAACAGTTGCAGTGAGTGTACCATATCTTTACAGAAGCATTGCCAGTGAGCTTAATATTAGTTTCAACAAAGATGTAAAAAAAAAAATCTGATATGTAAAAAGGATCATGATTGTAATAAAGGATGAAAGATGAAAATGGGGAGGGGTTAGGAACAGCTCCGAACATTCAAGGCTTTTTGGGGTTGTAACATTCAAAATAGTAATTAGAGGAAGAAAAAGAATATTAATCACTGCTGGGATCAGGTGAAACATCAGGGAGGGAGTGGTGACTTAAGCTGACATGTTAATTAAAGAACTGCAAGTACCTAGTGTATTTTAAGTTTATTTAGAAGGTGTGAGAGAGGACATGCTAAGATCAGGGATCTAGTATAGTTAGAAACTAATTTGTGGGAAGGTAAGTAAGTTGGAAATTCTGGGAAGGAGGAATGGGGGAAGATTGTGTAAATCTTTAAGAGTCACTCTAAAGCATTTCAGTGTTTGGTTTTAAGGGAAATAGGGAGCCACTGAAGAATTCTGACAGGGGAGTAAAATGGTCACACTTGTGGCTCAGAAAGATATTTTATTTTCCACATATATGAGGAGAGATTAGAGAAAAAGGAGAAGAAAAGAAAGATGCTTTGGAAAGTATTGTTGAAATGTATGGGAGAGATGATGGTTTGAACTAGTGTAGGAGCTACTTGGGATGGTAAAATTAAGAGGATTTAGCAACTTATTAAAGTAAAGATAGAGATTGGAAACAAGAATGAAAGAATAAGTTTGTTAATCAGATTATTGTCAGGAAGGATAATCATGTCTTCAAGAGGAACTGAAAGTTTGTTAAAGACGCAGGCTTAACAGAAAGGATTGAAATGAAATTTAAAAGGAGAGGACTGTCAGGAACCAAAAATATTTAATGAAATAAAATTTCCATGGGGAAATTCCTTCCTTCCTTCCTTCCTTCCTTCCTTCCTTCCTTCCTTCCTTCCTTCCTTCTTTCCTCCCTTCTTTCCTTCCTTCCTTCCTTCCTTCCTTCCTTCCTTCCTTCCTTCCTTCCTTCCTTCCTTCCTTTTCTCCTTCCTTCCTTCCTTTTCTCCTTCCTTCCTTCCTTTCTTCCTTCCTTCCTTCCTTCCTTCCTTCCTTCCTTCCTTCCTTCCTTCCTTCCTTCCTTCTTTCTTTCCCTCCCTCCCTCCCTCCTTCCTTCCTTCTCTTTCCTTTCCTTTTTCTTCTCCCTCCTTCCCTCTTTTCTTTCCTTTCTTCCTTCTTTCATTTTTTTCATTGGATATATTGAGGTAGAATTATGAAAAATAGTTCCTGACTTTCTCACCCAACTAGAATTTGAAAGTTCTAAAGCTTTATGGTACTAAATTAATATAACCAGAGCTGGCACTCAACTAAGACTTGAAAGTTTTCAAATAATTCTTTGTTTCCCTCCACTCCTTTATGGTGTCTTTTGCACAGTAGAAACTTAAATGTTTGTTAAATTGAATCACTGAAGTAGTTCATTTGAATCTCACAATATATATAAAAGTTCGCTTTCACAGGCATTACAACCTTGCCACCCTCCACTTCTCTATTTCATTGATAAGCAAACTGAGACTAAAAAAATAGATGATTTGTCAAAGATCCCATAGTTGATAAGTTTCAGATGCAGAATCTGAAACCAGCCACATCCTGCTTCTACATCTTCCATGTTATCTTATTCACTCTGCTCTCCCATCTCTCTATGTGAGAAAATATTATCTATGAAGACTATGTAAGCCTGAATCCCATTTAATTCCTCTCATTTGATGCAGCAGACAATATTAAAAGCATTTAATACAAACAGCACAGAGTAAAGTTTATAGTAATTCCAGACTTTGTCTCCATAAAAGAATTTACAGTCTAAAACAGGCACATGCCCAAATAAGTAATAAAGTGGGTAGAATGCTGAAACTGGAGCCAAGAAGATCTGAGTTTAAATCCTTCTTCGAATATTTATTAGCCTGTCCCTTCACCCTGTGTGCCTCAGTTTCCTTACCTGTAAAATGAGCTGAAGAAGGAAATGGCAAACTGCTCCAATATCTTTGCAAGAAAACCCCAAATGGAGTCACCAAGAGATAGATAAGATTGAAAATGAGTGAACAACAACAACAATAAAAGTGAAGCTAATAATACCCAAGTTGTAATGAGGATCAAATAGGATAAAACATATAAAGCGCAATATAAATTGTGAAGTGTTACATCAATGCTTACTGTTATTGTTTGCTTTTATAATATCATCATCATTAAATATTCATGACAAGAGAATTTATAAATACATGAATTGTGCTAATAAGGTCTTTCCTTGTTTGTTTATGCTGTACTCAAACATCTGGAAAATCACTTTGTATTCCTTTTATCTAAATATTACATATATTCATCTCATCAACAGCTTTTGCTTGTGTCACTCTAGAAAACTAATTTAACCTCTCTTGCCTCAGTTTATTTATCCATGAAATCAACAAAGTGAATTAGATAATCTCTGATGTCTTTTCCAGATGGGAATCTAGAACCCAGGATCTATGTATATATTGTAATTATTCCCTCTCTCCATCAGATCTTTGAGAGCAGAGACTGTCTCACTTGTCATTTTGGAATCCAAGCTCAATATCTTATACCTACCCAATATTTCATAAAAGCTTGCTGATTGATGTGCGGCTTAAGGTATAGTGGAGGGCAGGCAAGAGGGCATTACTCATTGGGGGTTATGGAAAAGCTTCATAGATGAGATGATATTTAAGTTGCTCTTCAAAGGATGGAAATCCAACAATCCAGGAGTAGTTAGAAGGAAGAAAAAATGTTTCAGAAAAATGAATAATATAAGAAATGACATAGAAACAGGAAAATACAGAGAATTAGAAATCATGATACCTCATAAAAATACGTGTAGTTGTTGTGGTCATTGTTATTTAGCCATTTTCACTTGTTCTGACTTCATTTGCTTGTTTGTTTGTTTGTCTTTTTTTTTTTTTTTTTTGGCAAAAATACTGGATTCCTTTATCAGCCCATTTTATAGATGAAGAAACTGGAGTAAACAGGGTTAAGTGACTTGTCCAGAGAGACACAGCTACTAAGTTTCTTAGGCTGGATTTAAATTCAGGTCTTCCTGACAGTAGACCCAGAGCTCTATTCACTGCTCCAAAGCCTTAAATGAAAGGCTTTTTTTTCCAGTCGGCAATAATCCTCTCTCACATAGTATTTTTTTCCTTCCTTCTTTGATGAATTCAAGCAATGATTTCCTTTCCTTTTTTGAAGGAGAACATCAATAAAATCTCATATTATTTTTGTGACATCAGAACAATGATAAAAATTGCTCATATCACAAACAGCAGACCAGCAATTGCAAGCCATATCTCATGGACTAGAGACTGATTTTACAAAATAACAGAGAAATAAGAAAATATGCATAAGTAACCAAGTGTCACAAAGTGTTGTATTCCTAATTTTCTCTGATCTAAAATGTCTTTCTTAACATAAAACATTAACATCCTTAAGCCATCTAAGCTAATGACCTATTTATTTAGCACTTATTACATTTCTTTAAACTGCATAATCAATGATGTTATCTTTCAGATAAGGCACATGATCACTGGTACAAATTATCATTATCATTCTTTGGAAACTGTAAATATACTTTTATATTTTTTAATGTTTTCTTTTCAGGTAGAGGCTCAGGATAATAGTCCTGACATTTGACAATAGTCAATGAATGATCCATCACTTTATTGGGTGTGTGCTGGGACATGGGGGATAAACATGACAGCATTTTTTAGGTGTTGGAAACTAGATGTCTATTGTCTGAAATCAGAACTCTTAATCATTCTGTGACTCAATTTCTGTAGATATAAAATAAAATGATTATACTATAAAACTTCTAAGGTCACTTCCATTTTTGAGTGTATACTTGTGAGATCCAGAATTAGGCTGAAATTAGTCATCTGGAGGCAGTTAGGTGGTATCATAATATATAGCTTGCCAGGTCTGGAGTCTTAAAGACTCATCTTTCTGAGTTCAAATCTGGTCTCAGACACTTAGTAGCTGTGCCACAAGTTGTGATGACTGCGCTAGCACCCTGGATATCTTAGAATCAGCCGGAGTCAGGATAAGCAAAAGTCCATGATCTTTATTTTTGGTCTTTAGGGGAAGAAGTCAACAGGACGGAAGCAGAATCTCCACAACCTCCTTCTTCCTGCTCTACCACCAAAGTGACTCTGGCTAGTCTTACTCCACCCCCTAGTCCCTCCTACAGTTCTCTGTATACACCAATTATTGAGCCAGCACAGAATAGTGGGAATGGCCATTCCCCAAGCACATGACCATAGAATATTGTCCAATCGGTAATTAGCCCTAAGTGCTTGACCAGACCTCAGTGCAATGACTCAAGAGTTTCAGCCCTCTACAAGTCACATCATTACATTCTCAGTCTTTATTTATAAAATGAACTAGAAAAGGAAATGGCAAACCACTCCAGTGTCTTTGCCAAGAACACCCAAAATAAGGTCACAGCATATTGGACATGATTGAAAAGACCAAATAAGAACAGACATTTAGCTAGTTAGCTGCTTGAAAGAACAGCTATCTTTCAGTCTCTAGGTCATCTCCCAAGGTCTCCTACTCCTTTGACCCTTTTGGTGGCCTGACTGGCCTGAGGATCTGTGTCATGCTTTGTGCCTAGGACCAGTTAAGAATCAGCAGTGATGACAGTATATGCTGGCTGCTTCCCCCTCTACTACCATAGCAATCACAGTCCTAAAACATCCCAGTCTTTATCTAGCTCTATTGGCTTTGATTTCTGGAAATTCTATCTCAAATGAAGGATGGATGAATGGGCAGATGAATAAATGAATGAATGACTAGTCAGATAGTCAAAAACTATCTCAGTCTCTCAGTCCTCTCTCTCTCTCTCTCTCTCTCTCTCTCTCTCTCTCTCTCTCTCTCTCTCTCTCTCTCTCCCTCTCTCTCTCTCTCTCTCCCTCTCTCTCTCTCTCCTTTTCTCTTTTTCTCTCTCTCTCCTTTTCTCTTTTTCTCTCCATACATAAAATACACACACACACACACACACACACACACACACACACACACACACACGTATAATTAAATCAAGGATCTCATCTTCTCACATTTGATCTACCTCCTGGTGTTTTCTGAAACAAAATTTCTCCCCAACATACTTTTGGCACTCTTACACCCCTTGATACACAATGTATGTTGAGAGCCATGATCAAATCTAGAATTAGCACCACAAATCTTCATTATCTTCTTTTACAAAATGTACTGATTGCACTAGATAATCTTGAAATTTCTTTCCAATGCTTATATTCTGTATTCTAACTTCCATTCTAGATGTATAATTCTATGTTCTATACTTTTCCCAACTCTGACATGATAAGTTTGTGTTTCTGTATACTACCCAAATGGCTCAAAAGAGTCTATTTTTTTTTAACTTGAATAATGATTGCTTCCTGGGCTTAGTTCCATTCTAAAAGTAACTAAGATAATATCAAGAACAAACTTGAGGCTCAAATACCAACAGACAAATTCAGCAATATTAACATGGATAGTAACAGGCCGAGGTGTGGTGAAGTCAATTTTACTGGAATATAGGAATAGAATTTTAAATTTTCTCTTTGAGCATTGCACCTTAGAAATCAGCTAATATAGATCAGGATTCTGTTCTGTTGACAATCTAAACATAATATACTGAAAGAAAAATGCAAATAATAATATGGATAATAATAAGCAGCAGCTACATGATCCAATGCAGTGCATAGATTACTAGACTTGGAATAAGGAATATTCATCTTTGTGAGTTCAAATGAAGATTCAGATACTATGTATGTTATTCTGGGCAAGTTACTTAATCCTGCTTGCCTCAACTTCCTCATCTATTAAATGAGATGGAGAAGGAAATAACAAACTACTCTAGCATCTCTGCCAAAAAAGTTCTAAATGGGGATATGAAGTGTCAAATATGATAGAGAAAATGAACCAAAGTGATTTGTAGTGCATAAATGCCCTCAAATATAGAGGCAATACAGAAACCAGCACCAAAATGGGAGTTAGGGTTGCTTAGTTCTGTTTTCAGTTGTGCAACTATTTATTTGGATGATGATCTCCTTATTCTTTAGGTTAAATAAACAAACCCAATTTCTAAATCATTCCTATATGGAATGATATCCGTTTTTCCATTTTTTTCCATCCTGGACACTTCCATTGGTTATACTCCATTCTATCAAGGTCTTTTTAAAAACAGACTCATCCAAAACTGAATGTAATATTCCTAATATGTTCATAGTAAATATCCACACAGGACTTCAATGGTAGCAATTAAAAACAACAACCACAACAACAATATTATTTCATTTAACCATAATAGCTATTGGTTAAATGGAATAACATTATTGTTGTGGTTGTTGTTTTTAATAATAGCTATTCTGATTATGATAGAGGTTTCCATGTACTATGCTCTGGATTATTTTCAACACTTCAGTTGCATCTTTAATCTAATTAATGTGAATACTCTCTGCAAAGGGTCATCTCTACTCATCCTGATCTTTTTTCTTGCCATTGGACCTAGAGGGCTCTAGAAGAGAAAGTGAGACTAGAGACTTTGCACAATCCTCCCTCACTTAAAATCAACTCACTTACATAACTCAAGTATCACCTCCCTGGTACTCTTTGAGAATGAAGGACAAATAATAACTCTCTCCAGAGATATAGAGCACATTGTTTCACATATTTTCTTCCTGTAAAATTTGGGTCAATATCTTCCCCAAAGTCTCCCAAATTGAAATATATCTACTTCTTTGGGCAAATTCTTCAAGGTTTTTATTTTTATTTAAATCTTTTGTGAGTACCATCCCATGAAAATATACAATCTCTCCATCTGTTATCTCTTAGTATTACTCCATGACCAACCCATCTCCTTTTTTTTTTTTTTTTTTTTTTGATCATTCATTTCCTGGATAATATATTTTAAGCTATAGCTCATCCATAATTCATTGGTAACCGCCCACAGACTGTTTATGCCCACTCCTCATCTTTCCATTGATTTTTTTGCTTGGTTCTGTTTCTAATTTATTAAATCCTTCAGTTTCCAGCCTTTTATAATAACCTGGCTAGGTTTTAGTTAAATAACATCTTATAGTTAGACCACAGAGAAAGAGCATAGTGAAGGTAAGTTACTTACTCATAGAGAATAAGCAAAGTCAGAACAAGAGCTAGAACTTGATAGCAGTAGTCCTGACTTTCAATTCCCTGCCTGAAATACCAGATAACATTTATTGGCCATTGCATTATGAAACTGAAATATTTTCTTCCTTGGTTTGCTTTGTAACATCTGTTCTAAAAACACATCTTTCCCCGCCTTCATCAAAGTCCCTGGAAACAGCAACCTATTTGTCTGCATTTCACAGGCACTTCAGAACTTTCAATATGTTGAAGTTGGGTATCATTCAAATACATGTCTGGTTACTCTAAAGAAAAAGGAAATCAAAATGCTTTTCAATATGTTAAAGTACAATTCTCCATAGTATTTCCTTTTGCTTGGTGCCTTCTTACTGATGAAAAACTATACATTCCCAAAACATCATTACAATTTCTAAAGCCCTGCATGTAAATAAGATCTCTTATGGTCCTTCTTTTGGGAACCAAAAACTCCCCTGAATATATTCCCATGAATATATGAATGGATTAGAATAAAATTATACTGATAATAGTCATGTAGGTCATTCATATTGTATCTGAATCGGTTTTCCAGAAACACTGTAGAGAGGTTATGATCTATATTTCAAGAGCCAAATTTCCTGTCATCGAAAGAAACTAAAAAAAAAAAAAAAAAAAAAAACTAAAAAGAGGATTTTGATTGGGTTTAAATCACTGAGAAAAAGAGGAAGGATACCAGCTTCTGATAACTTTGAAAAGAAGATGCACAAAGAAATCATTAGGCTAAGCTGAGTCTGCTGTGGGAAATGAAGAACTGGAGATAAATTCAGCAAGACCTGTGTTTAAATATTCTTAATTGCTGAGTGATTCTGGACAAGTCATTTATCTTCTCTTGATTTCTCTTCCCCTATCCACAAAATGAAAGGGTTGGCCTTGATTGCTCCTGAGTTTCTTTTCATATTTATAGAATTGTGTGATCCAATAGGTTGGAGGGACAGATTGGAGGGAGATATTGCTGGCAAATTCAACCAAAAAAAGAGAATCAATGAAGAGAAGAGAAACAAATAAACAGGAATCACAGAAAAAAAATTATATGACAATCCAGAATATTTAAAAATAAGCAAAGCAGAGTAATAACAAAATTTGAAATGTCATGCATATATATACATATGTATGCAGATATGTGTATATGCATATATGCATGCATACATATATTTAATTTTACATAAGCTATTTTATAGACCAACAGATAGATAGGTAGATAGATAGATAGATGATAGATCTATAGATAGCTGATAGATAGATGACAGATAAATAGATATATAGATTGACAGATAGATAGATGTGAGCAATTAAAGCAGTTAACAAACTTTAGTGAGATAGGAAAAGACAATATTCAAAATAATATCCTGTGTCATCAATACATATATTAAAAAATTAAAGAGCTAGCAGTACTAAAAAGTCATGTAAATAATAGAAGAACTTGAAGAATACCGAAAATCACATGAGAACAATGTCAGAAATAAAAGAAAAGGGGGGGGGGGAAGAGTAGAGGGAATAATAAAGAAATTGACCAATATGGACAAAACAATAGAAATCTAAGACACACAGAGAGAGCAAGTGAATTCCCAGTGTCATTCCCTTATGTTAGTGTCTGGGACAGTATCTAAACTCAGGTTTCCCTGTCTCTATCTCCCATGCTTTTGTCACTACATTATTTATTGTCTGATATAATAGCCTTACCAATGAAGTAGAAAAGGGAATTTCACATGATTTAGAAAAATATAAAAATGTGGGCAAGGAATGAAATATGTGTATTCTCTCTTCTCTATCTTTCAATCTTAGGAATGAACCTTCTCTAGTGTCCTTTATGCTCAGCTTCACTATCCTCCAAATGACTCTCCACTATACTAGCAGTTTTTTATGCTTCTACCACCTCAACTTCTCCTTTTTAAATCCTTGGCTTCTGTTAAAATACATCACAAAAACATTGTCGGCATCAAAAGTCAAGTCAAGAAGCATTTATTAAGTGCCTACTATATATTGAGGATACAAAGAAAGCAAAAACAAACAAAACCACTTAACAATTACTATCTTCCACTTCAAAGATAACTTTACGCTTTATATGTATTTATCATATCACTAGACATTGTGTCTTGCTTTGAAATTTAATTCACCTATGAGTGAAAGTGAGGATGAGGTCATTTAGAATTCTATGCTCTGAACTACATGGGTTCGTTTTATACATATGTAAACTGTCTTTTATCATTTAATTTCTAATTCTCAATATGGTTCCTTATATAGAATAGACATTTAATAAATGTTTACTTTTTTGATTATCCTACTGAGTAATAATGTACCAAAAATGTATCCCACCATTATAGAAGCATGAGGTGTTTGATCTTTAAAGAATTTCAGTCACTGTTTTATCCAGTTCCCTTATTTTCCACATTGGAGAAACTGAGACCTAGCTATTTAGTGAGTTGGTCAAGGTCACATAATAACTAGCTGTAACCCTACCCCATGGTTCCTTCCAGTTCAATACTCATTACACTCCACTCTGTTTCCTTGTTTTATTTAGAAATGGCTCAAAGGCTATTTCTAAATAAAACAATTTCCAATTCCAGTATTTCCATTACATTGGATTGCCATCTGTTCCCCCAGACAATTATGGATCTTTAAATAATTCCAATGGCTTTGAAGATTTTCCCAGAGTGATTCCCTTCAGGTTCATTTGGCTACCTTGTCTTATGAAGAATTGGTGCTTAGTGAACACAATATTGTTCAGAAGTGTATTTCTAAGAAGGAAACACGTCTGTCAGGCTATTCAAGCACTTACTATACTGAGCATCCTCCTAACCTTGTCATTTTTATTTGCTTGGTATCAGCAGCAAAAAACCTATAAATAATATGTGTCCTAAAAATCCATTTGTCAATCAGCTATTTGAACTTCTGCTGCATTTTTCATGACAGTACAATGCTATATACATGATGGGGAGTTTAGAGGCCAATCCATAAATACCTATTTAACCCATGTGGTACCTCTGTTAATCAGAAAATATAAAAGAATCATGTTATCCTTCCTGAGTTTCCTTAACCAGTCCATTTTTTGAATCTCTTTCCTCCTTTTGCCCTTACACGACCACATTGAAAAACTCTGGGTGGAGACAAGAAACACAGACAGGAGATAATAAAAAGGTAATAGAGCCATACATCTAGACATGTTGGGGACCTCTGAGATTATTTCTCTGTAATCTATTCGCAATATAGATAAGGGAATTGACAATCACAGATAGTATCAGAGGTAGAATTTGAACCCAAGTTTTTTCCATTGTTGACCCAAGGATTTTTCTATTCTCATTGTGATGATTGGCTAGTCCCAATCAGTAATTGGTAAGAAGTCAAGGAAAAAAAAATCCCAACAGTTCAGGGGGAAAAGAGAGTTCTTAGGAGGGATAAAATCATACAGATAGAATAAATGTGTTGTTTTGTTTTTTTCAAAGTGGTCATCCAAGACCTAGCTCTTTCCAACAATGAGGTGATTCAAGCCAATTCCAATAAGAGTTGTGATGGAGAGAGCCATGGGCATCCAGTAAGAGTACCGAGGGGACTGAATGTGGATCACCACATAGCATTTTCACCTTTGTTGTTGTTTGCTTGTTTTTTTTTTTTTTTTTTCTCTCATTTTTTCCCTTTTTGTTCTGATTTTCCTCATGCAACATGATAAATGTGGAAATATGTATGGAAAAACAAACAAACAAACAAACAAACAAAACCAAAGTGACCATCCATAGATCATGAAAGCCAGAAAATTCAGAATAATCTCTACACTAAGAAGGAAAAGCTCCCTGGAGAAATCTGATTCTACCTGAAGACGCAAAGAAAGCAATCATCTTTTCAAAAAACAATAAAGAGCACTCACTAGACAAGGACATTAGTCATTTTCCCCCAATCTTATCATCCCCTATTTCTTTTTTATGCAAATGAGTGATTGTCTCAAACATTATTGACAGATTATTCCCAGATACCTACTGTTGTATAGAAACTCATGGCCTTAGGAGAAACTGAGTACACACAGAATATATACAGTCCTGAAACCTGAAAGACTTACATGAACTTATGCTGAGTGACATGAGAAGAACAAGAATATTCTATACAGTAACAGAAACATGAGTGATGATCAACTATGATAAACTTTGCTCTTAGCAATACAGTGACCTAAGATAATCCCAAGAGACTTGTAGTAGAAAATATCATCTACATTCAGAGAAAGAACTATGGAGACTGAATGTATATTGAAGCACACTTTCTTCACTTTTTAAATTTTTTTTATTGTTTGTTTCTCAAATTTTCCTCTTTTCTTCTGATTCTTCTATCGCAATATGACAATCAAGGAAACATGCTTGATATGAATCAACATGTACAATTTATATTGGATTGTTTGCTGTCTTGGGGAGGGGGAAGGAGAAAGAAAAATTTGGTACCCCAAATCTTACAAAACTGCATCTTGAAAATTATTTTACATGTAATTAGAAAAAAAAGGAAATACTATTAAATTTTTTAAAACTGCATCATCTTTCCATTAAAAAAAAAAGACTATATTGTTCTGGAGAAGGTTAAAAAATTGACTGAATGACTACCAGCACAGCTACTGTGATCCATTCACAGAGAAGACTTTCTTAAATAAAATTTTAAAAAAAGAGGAAAATTTGAGAAACAAACAATAAAAAACATTTTAAAAGTAAAGACTGTGCTTCAATAAAATTCATATTGACTTGACATATTGAATAAATAATGAGATAATATATATTTTCTGGACACTTTTCTACCTCCATAGTAGAGCTCCTACAATGTTCTTTTTAGTGAAGTTCTTAAGAGATTTTGAGAATGTCCTTGTACCACATTTTCTGACCACCATATGAGTACTTATCTTGTGTTAAGTTCTCCACAAAATAATCTTTTTGGCAAGCGTATATTTGGCATTCGGACAAAGTGGCCAGCTTAATGGAGTTACAGTCTATGGTAGAGTTTGGATACTTGGTAGTTTAGTATAACAAAGGACTTGAGTGTCTGATATCTTATTGTGCCAGGTATTCAGAATATTCTTAAGATAATTCAAATGGAAGTGATTAATTTTCTTGGCATGGCATTGTCCAGTTTTCAGTTATACAATAATGAGGTCAGCCAACGACTCTATAGCCCTTCAGTTTGGAAGCACCGCCCCTTTTTTTTCCCTGAGACAATTGGGGTTAAGTGACTTGCCCAAGGTCACACAGCTAGGAAGTGTTAAATGTCTGAGATCAGATTTGAACTCAGATATTCCTGATTTCAGGGCTCACTGTGCCTTGGTAGCCACTTTTAATTGATTATGTGATATAAGAAACACTGGCACAAGACTGCCCAGAGTGACATGTCCTTATCTGAGAAGATAATATGTTTTGGAGCAAAGCAGAATTGAAATAAATCAAAAGAAATCAAAGATATGCAAATTTAGAAAAGGTACCACAAATATTCACATGAACTATTTGTGCCCAATCTGTGGTAAAATATTCCAGGCTCATGTTAGTTTGATTAGCCATAGTCATACAACACTGTAATGTGACTCTAACATAGTGATGACATTTTGTCCTCTTTGAGAATGGAGATGAGAATTCTTCTCAGTAATTATATTTTTCTCAGTAAATAAAATTTAAAATGCCATTTTCTGTGATTTTAAATATATTTTATTATATATCATATATAATATATATTAAATAAATATATTACTTGAGTTTATTGTTCCAGACCTATTATTTCATCAGTGTGGAAAACTTCTAACATGGAAACTTCATTCCTACAATGAAGACGGGAAAATTGTTTCAAATTTAGAGACTCTGTTTTAGAGTCTACAGACAGAATATGTCTATAAACATTAGGAAGTAAAGCTACTTGCCATGGGTCAGAACTAGCATGGGTTTCAGGAACAACTTAAGTCTAAAGCCAGCCATGTTACATGGTCTCTTATATATAATACAGTTATATAAAATGAGGTATGATTAAATATAACAATATTCTTATTGAATATTGAAAAGTTTCCAATGTGATGACATTTTGAAATCCTCCTTCTTTTAGAATATTTATAATCATGTAAGTTGGGCTTCTAACACCTTAGCTGAATATGTGATATTTAGAGAGTCCAAAACAGGTGGGGTCCCCAGTAATTCTGGCAACTAAAGGAAAAGAATTCGACAAATACAGATCAAGTAAGCGAATGTGGATCATATTCAGGCAGTCAGGACCAGAAAGAGATAAGGAAATCAATTCTCCCCCATGGAAAAGGCTTCTGGGCTAAGATTCATAAGGAACATGGCAAACATTTACTTAGTTGTAACCCTGAGCTCCTGAATCAATCCAGTTTTCCTGGATACAGAGCATTTGAGCTAAACTTGAGGCTTCACTCTGACTTCAGGCCCCAGACTAAGTTCTCTCTCTCCTTTTCTAGACTGGGATTGAACTTCCTGGCCCAACTTTGACTCTCTCTATTAACATTTCATTCCCTCTGTCTCTCATCCTTGACCTTTGTCCTCAGACTCAAACTCAGAATTGGGCAACTCCTGCCAGCATCTCTTCTGGATTCAACAATTAGCAGCATGCTCAGACAGCCCAAAACAATGCAGGACTGCCAGTTATTGGATCAATCAACTTTGGCTTAAAGGATGTGGATTTACTAGCTATGGCCCTGTTTTCATAAAGTAAGATACCCATACTAGCCACACTGATCCTTTGTTGTGTAATGATTAATTACTTAGGACCCAGGCTCTCAAGGAAAAAAAAAATAATGGAAACAAGGATGCTAGATTTAAAATCAAAAGCCCAAACTTCAATCCTATCTAAAGCTTTTTGATATGTCAAATGCATAATTCTTTCATTAAATCACTCAACAAAGACTTATTTATATTACTCAGTGTCAGATATTGTGTTAACAACTGAGCACAAAAAGAAAAGTAAGCAAAAATGGTCCTTATCTTCAAGGATTTTATGATTTAATAGAATTGGGGTGGGAGGAACAATATTTCGATAAGAAATAGATGCAAAATAAATACAAAACATTTTTGAACATAGGTAAGAAGAGTTAATAAAGGGTCCAGAAAG
Organism: Antechinus flavipes; assembly: GCF_016432865.1. Lineage (NCBI taxonomy): Eukaryota > Metazoa > Chordata > Mammalia > Dasyuromorphia > Dasyuridae > Antechinus > Antechinus flavipes. The sequence goes on from NC_067403.1 coordinate 234,802,168, forward strand.
ATCTTGAGATTTGAATTGGACTTGAAGCTAGGAATTGAGAGACTTTAAGAGGTAGATATGAGTGTGAAATACATTCCAGGTTTGATAGGGTGAGGGTAGAGAATAGCTTGTTGATCATAGGACCATAAATCTCTGAATGAAACTGAGAGGGCATTTACTCCAACCCCTTTATTTTATAGATCTTGAGAAAATCATGTTTTCTTTGAATTTCTAGTTTCCTCATTTATGGAATGGAAGATTGGGATAACTGATTTCAAAGTTAACTCCCTATCATTTAATGATTCAAATTTTTAGTTTCTAAAAATAGGTATTAGGCAAGTAAATGGCTGCTGCCACAGATGCAGCTTGGCAGGGAATGACATTTTGCCTTTGGGAAATGCCAGGGCAATAGAAGTGTGCCTTTGAGTCAGATGATGATGGAATGTTGGGGATATAGGTCAAAGACACCATTTCAAATGAAAGAGTTGAACCAGATAATGTCCAGGGTTCTTTACAGCATATCCTCCGAGTATAACTAAGTTATCAGTGAAAGAATAAAAGGGAAAGAGAAGAAGATAGGGGAACTTTGCTTCCTTAAATGTCTTGTTCTAGTTCTAGAGATAGGTTGTTTTCATACAATTCTGGGTTTAGTATTTCAATTCATGAAACTTTTTTTTTTTTTTTTTTAAGGCAAACCTGCATACATGTACATGCTATTGAGATAGACTGACAAAAAGAAAACCCTCATTGCCTTAAGGATATATTGTATACTAAAAGGATATAGTAATATGAGCAGTTAAGTGAACATGAAACATACATTAAGTAATTCCAAACAATAGAGATTCTGATATTTGGGGATGAAGGGTAGAGTCAAAATGAGGAAAAGCATCAAGTAGCTAAGGGGACTGATATGGGATTTCAAGGAAATGAGGGATCCCTTGAGGCAGGTAGGTCACCTATGTGATATTAAATGTGTCACTTAAGTTATTTGATACTCTATTTTATCTTCAAAATGCATGGTTTGGACTCCTCAGCAGCCCCTAAAAGCCCTTCTTATATGTATTGATGAAATGTCATTACATTTTTAAAAATGGGTATGTGGCACAGTGATATCCCTATATTATTATTTTTTATTATTTTTGCTTCTATAATCGCTCAGATTTAGTAGATCATGAAAAACTCATTTCATGTTGTTGGTAGTATTTTTCATCTTTCTGTTATAGTTTACAACATTTAATTGCTATGTTTGTACTGTTTAGGGGGAATGATTTATCTAGTCACATTGTAAAACTTTAGAATATGAGTATACAGACATCTATCTTTACAGACATTTTATAGAAACAATCCCATGGTGAAACAAGAACAGCCATACATCTTCCATAAATAGAAACAACAGAGCTTAGTATCTTATTATCAATAAGAAAAGTTTAAAAAGGAAACTACTGAATGGTTCATTTGTATTTCAAGGAATTTGCTCCTTACATTATCTCTACCCTACTCTTCTCCCAGACCTTCCCCTTCCCAAAGTTCCAGTCTTCCCAGCAGAAGCCTCAGATGTCAAGCATCCCTGTATCTACTCCTTTCCAAAGAACAGTGTTGTCACAAGTATCCTTAAAGTCACATGATCAGAGGACTCATCTTTCAGATTTATCAGAACCACTTGTCCTTTAAAAGTTGATGAGTTTTTGTCACAAGGAGTATTTAGAATGGAAAATGGTAACCTTGGAGATAGGAGATCTGTAATTTATTGCGTGTCCCTCAGTAAATTATTGTCAAGAGTCTCTGTGCCTTAATCTCTTACTTACTTACTTCCTGAGAAATTAAGACTGGGATTAAACCCCAAAGTTTGAAACATTCATAACTTGGTTTTCCTGAATTCTAGTCCATTCTTCTATTCACTACATTAAAGGATCTCTGGGAATCCTTACAGCTCAAAATTCATGATCCAAAAATGAGAATGACTAATTAATATGTAGGGTATGAACATTTGAATTTGTATGTGTGTGCAAATGTATATGTGATCAAATGCAACAAGGATTTGCACATGTGCATTATTCAAAAATCATCATTCCCATAAGAACACATCCTAATTTAGTCAGCTAAGTCAGTCTTCAAGGGGCAAGTTTAACATATTTAAATATCCATGAAATATCCATTTTCTTTGAATAAGGAGAAAAATATATTAAAGAACCAATGGCTCATCCAGTTTCTTTTTCTTTACTCACTCAATTTCCTCTTTCTTCACTAAAATCCCAATACCCTTAATGATAATTTATTATGCATTTATGAGGTTTGACCATAGTCATTTGCATATTATCTCTTATTTGAAGTAAACTCCTTAAGGATAGGAACTGTTTTTTTCTCTCTCTCTTTTTAATGTTCTCAGTGTTTAAAGAGTTTTTCTGGCAACTAGTTGGCACTTACAACTTGGCTAACTGGGATAAGAAAGCCTGGGTCCAAAAAAAAAATGGGGTGAAGAAGAACTTGAGGAGATATCTTACCTCTTTTCTTATTAAAATGTCTTTTTTTTTTGAAGGTACAAAGATTTAGACTTTTTCAATACACAGAGAGCTAATACCACTTAAAAACCAGCCCTGAGGCAAATTGGAAAGTTTCAAGATAGGGCATGGGAGAAAAAAAAAAACTGCATTTTCTAGGAGAAAACCCTTCACTAGAGTCACTGAGACAAATGAGACTAACCAACTTTATTTTTTATTTGAAAAGAACTCTCCCTTCCCTAAGACATTTGGGAAGGCAGCATATACATTATATGTTGGACAAAAATGAAATCACTTATAGAGCTGTTCTGTGGAAGATGTTGGGATTTTTTTTGGCCTTTTTTTTTTATTACTAGTGCTTAGCATTCATAAATAGTAAATGATTAATAAATAGTATTGACTGTTGCTTGGAATAGAAAAACAAATTAAAACAATAAGAACAGAAAAATAGCTCTTGCTAGGATGAATCATGGGATAGTTGGAAGAGTACTAAATACATCGTCAAGTGGCCTGGGTTCAACTTCCCTGCTCTCTCACTTATAATCTATGTCATCATGTGCACATTATTTCTCCTCTCTGCCTCAATTTCTTCATCTGTAAAATGGTAGAGGGTCTCTGAGGATCCTACCATCTTTAAACCTATGATACTTCAAAGTATGCATTCTCCTGGGGGAACAACTTGTATGCATGTAAATAAGTAGAAGATAATTAAATTAAGACTAGGGTGAGTACATGAAACTAGATCAAGAGGGTCAAGGAGAGACAATAAAAAGGTCTCTATTGGAGGTGACCTTGAAACTAAGATTTTGAGAAGATAGGTATCCTTATAAATAGTAATGATCAGGAAGAACTTGTCAAGTATGGGATTATTGTCTGTCCCTCATCTTCGATGAGGATCATAACATCAAGGTCACAACATGTAAATGAATTGGATTTAAGTGAGGGACAGCTTCTGCAAAATCACCTGTCTCATTTTGTCCTCCAGGGTCATCTGCATCCAATGACCAGGTAAAGATCAGTATGACTGAGATGCTCCTAAAACCATTAAGAGTCTTTGACGTTTTAAAGCTAAGGTCTTTAACAGGTCTCAGTTTTGACTGATGCCATACCCATTCAGTGACTAAGGCTAGCCAGCCCTTGAGGCAAGTAATTGCAGGAAGGAAGGAATGAAGGAATGAAGGAAGGATCGGAGAGAGGGATGGAGGGAAGAAGGAAGGTAGGGAGGAAAGAAGAAAAGAATAGAAAAAAAAAGAAAGAAAAAAAGAAAGAAAGAAAAAGAGTTTCTGGCCAAACAGAAATGATTACATTTACATTACATTATTTACATTATTATTTACATTACTTTGGTTTAATCCAGATCCAAACAATGACCAACTAGGGCTTGGAACCTAAGTATGGCCTCAGTCAAACTGAGACCTGTTAAAGACCTTTCCTTAAAAAGACCATGATCTTCGACTGCATCTACCACTTTCTCTAATCATTATGATATATAGAAAGTTGGATCCCTCTTCCGGTTAAGATGGCGGAGAGGAGGCTCACAGTTGCATAAGCTCCGCGCTTTCTCTCACTATCCACTTCATTACAAGCCTCTGAATCAATGCTTGACTGAAAAAAACCCACAAATAGTTACCAAGAGAAGCCATCCTTGAGATCCGCCAAGAAAGGTCTGTCTTTACTGGAGGGCTGGGGCGGTTTTAGATCGGGCGCAGGCGGCGGGCAGCGGCAGTGAGGGCACAGGAGCAGACTGGAGAGGGGGTGGAGAGTGATCGTAGCCATTTCTGCAGGGAGAGCTTCGCTACAGGTTTGGATACTTTCCTCCGGCAGCAAGTCAACAGCCCAGCAGAGAAGCTAAAAACACCGGGGCTGAAGAATACAACCCCAAACAGCTGGAGTCTCTCAGGACCTGGTCGCCCCCCCTTCCCCCCCCTCAGTGACTCAGCACGCTCTGGGATCTCAGAGCGCAGGCGCAGCACAGTCCTGCTAGTGCCTCACTGCTGCCCCCTGCAGTCTGTAGAGGAAGCTCGATAACACACCCAGCCCCCCCCCCCAAAGAAAGACTCCAGTTTTTTTCTGTTTTTCTTTGGTAGTTTGTCTCTGATTAATAGACAGAATGAGCAAGAAGCTGAAGAGGACTTTAACCCTTGACAGCTTCTACACAGATAGAGAGCAGACTCTAAATCCTGAGGAGACTAAAAACAGGCAGTCCCCAGGTGAATCCCCAAAGGAGGAGATCGTCTGCTCCTCAGCACAGATGAACCTCATAGAAGTGATTAAAAAGGCTCTCACAAGGGAGCTAGAAGAAAAATGGGGAAAGCAGAGTGAGGCTTGGGAAAAGGAGAGGGAGGCTTGGCAAAAAAGCCTGGAGAAAGTTAAAGAGAGAGTGGATAAAGAAGTAAAATCCTTGAAAAATAGGATTAGTGAACTGGAAACAGAAAACAGCTCTCTAAAAAACAAAATTGGCGAAATGGAAAAAAATTCCACAGAACAAAAGAACTCAATGGGACAATTAGAGAAAGATTTTAAAAAAGTGAGTGAAGAGAATACTTCACTGAAAATCAGAATTGAACAAGTGGAATTGAATGACTCGAGGAGACAAGAAGAATCAGTCAAGCAAATCCAAAAAAATCAAACAATGGAGAAAAATGTGAAATACCTTCTGGGGAAGACAACAGACCTGGAAAACAGATCCAGGAGAGACAATCTGAGAATCATTGGACTCCCAGAAAAACATGATGAAAAAAAGAGCCTGGACACTGTCTTCCAGGAAATTATCAAAGAGAACTGCCCAGAAGTCATAGGAACAGAGGAAAAAATAAACATTGAAAGGATTCATCGATCACCCACTGAAAGGGAGCCTAAAATCAAAACACCAAGGAATATAGTGGCCAAGTGCCAGAACCCTCAGATGAAAGAAAAAATATTGCAAGCGGCTAGAAAAACCCAATTCAAGTATCAAGGAGCCACAATAAGGATCACCCAGGATCTGGCAGCATCCACATTAAAAGATCGAAGGGCCTGGAATATGATATTCTGAAAGGCTAAGGAACTTGGTATGCAACCAAAAATAACTTACCCAGCGAGAATGAGCATCTTTTTCCAGGGAAGAAGATGGACATTCAACGAAGTAAGCGAATTTCATCTATTTCTGATGAAAAAACCAGAACTTAACAAAAAGTTTGATCTACAAATATAGAACTCAAGAGAAATCTAAAAAGGTAAAGATTAATCTTGGGAACTATATTTTGACTATATAGATGTATAAAGAATACATGTATACCTTGTTCTAGAAATTGATGTGGAAAGGACATTGTACCAGAAAAAGGGTAAAGTGGGGGTAGTACATCTCATGAAGAGGCATAGGAAACCTATTATATCTGAGAGAAAGAATGGAGGGGGATGAATATAGTGGGTATCTTACTGCCTTCAGAATTGGCTTTAAGTGAAAAATCTTAAGACATATTCAATCTATGGTGAAACTTCTCCCATCTCATTGAAAAGTGAGAAGGGAAAAGTGGAAAGGGAAGGAATAAGCTAAGCGGAAGGGAATACGGGAACTGGGAGGGAAAGGGGTAAGATAGGGGGAGGAACTCTAAGGCGGGGGAGGGACGCTAAAAAGGGAGGGCTGTGAGAAGCAAGGGGTGCTCACAAGCTTAATACTTGGAAGGGGGGGAAAGGGGAAAGAAGGGAGGAAAGCATAAACCGGGGTTAACAAGATGGCAAGTAATACAGAATTGGTCATTCTAACCATAAACGTGAACGGGGTAAACTCCCCCATAAAGAGGAAGCGGTTAGCAGAATGGATTAAAAGCCAGAATCCTACAATATGTTGTTTACAGGAAACACACCTGAAGCGGGGAGATACATGCAGGTTAAAGGTAAAAGGTTGGAGCAAAATCTACTATGCTTCAGGTGAAGCCAAAAAAGCAGGGGTAGCCATCCTGATCTCAGATCAAGCTAAAGCAAAAATTGACCTAATTAAAAGAGATAAGGAAGGACACTATATCTTGCTAAAGGGTAGCATGGATAATGAAGCACTATCTATATTAAACATATATGCACCAAGTGGGGTAGCATCTAAATTCTTAAAAGAGAAACTAAGAGAGCTGCAAGAAGAAATAGACAGTAAAACTATAATAGTGGGAGATCTTAACCTTGCACTCTCAGAATTAGATAAATCAAACCACAAAATAAATAAGAAAGAAGTCAAAGAGGTAAATAGAATACTAGAAAAGTTAGATATGATAGATCTCTGGAGAAAATGTAATGGAGACAGAAAGGAATACACTTTCTTTTCAGCAGTTCATGGAACCTATACAAAAATTGACCATATATTAGGACATAAAAACCTCAAACTCAAATGTAGTAAGGCAGAAATAGTAAATGCATCCTTTTCAGACCACGATGCAATGAAAATTACATTCAACAAAAAAGCAGGGGGAAGTAGACCAAAAAATAATTGGAAACTAAATAATCTCATACTAAAGAATGATTGGGTGAAACAGCAAATCATAGACATAATTAATAACTTCACCCAAGAAAACGATAATAATGAGACATCATACCAAAATGTATGGGATGCAGCCAAAGCGGTAATAAGGGGAAATTTCATATCTCTAGAGGCCTATTTGTATAAAATAGAGAAAGAGAAGGTCAATGAATTGGGTTTGCAATTAAAAATGCTAGAAAAGGAACAAATTAAAAACCCCCAGTCAAACACTAAACTTGAAATTCTAAAAGTAAAAGGTGAGATCAATAAAATTGAAAGTAAAAAAACTATTGAATTGATTAATAAAACTAAGAGTTGGTTCTATGAAAAAACCAACAAAATAGACAAACCCTTAGTAAATCTGATTAAAAAAAGGAAAGAGGAAAATCAAATTGTTAGTCTTAAAAATGAAAAGGGAGAACTCACCACTAACGAAGAGGAAATTAGAGCAATAATTAGGAGTTACTTTGCCCAACTTTATGCCAATAAATTCGACAACTTAAATGAAATAGAAAAATACCTCCAAAAATACAGCTTGCCCAAACTAACAGAGGAAGAAGTAAATATCCTAAACAGTCCCATCTCAGAAAAAGAAATAGAACAAACTATCAATCAACTCCCTAAGAAAAAATCCCCAGGACCAGATGGATTTACATGTGAATTCTACCAAACATTTAAAGAACAATTAACTCCAATGTTATATAAACTATTTGAAAAAATAGGGATTGAAGGAGTCCTACCAAACTCCTTTTATGACACAGATATGGTACTGATACCTAAACCAGGTAGGCTGAAAACAGAGAAAGAAAATTATAGACCAATCTCCCTAATGAATATTGATGCTAAAATCTTAAATAAAATATTAGCAAAAAGATTACAGAAAATTGTCACCAGGATAATACACTATGACCAAGTAGGATTTATACCAGGAATGCAGGGCTGGTTCAATATTAGGAAAACTATTAGCGTAATTGACTATATCAATAACCAAACAAACAAAAACCACATGATCATCTCAATAGATGCAGAAAAAGCATTTGATAAAATCCAACATCCATTCCTAATAAAAACACTTGAGAGCATAGGAATAAATGGACTTTTCCTTAAAATAGTCAGGAGCATATATTTAAAACCATCAGTAAGCATCATATGCAATGGGGAAAAACTGGAACCTTTCCCAGTAAGATCTGGAGTGAAGCAAGGCTGCCCACTATCACCATTATTATTTAATATCGTATTAGAAACACTAGCCTCGGCAATAAGAGTCGAGAAAGATATAAAAGGAATTAGAGTAGGCAATGAGGAAACCAAACTATCACTCTTTGCAGATGATATGATGGTATATCTAGAGAACCCCAGAGATTCTACCAAAAAGCTATTGGAAATAATTCATAATTTTAGCAAAGTAGCTGGCTACAAAATAAATCCCCATAAATTCTCAGCATTTTTATACATCACCAACAAAACCCAACAGCAAGAGATACAAAGAGAAATTCCATTCAGAATAACTGTTGATACCATAAAATATTTGGGAATCTATCTACCAAAGGAAAGTCAGGAATTATATGAGCAAAATTATAAAAAAGTCTCCACACAAATAAAGTCAGACTTAAATAATTGGAAAAATATTAAGTGCTCTTGGATCGGCCGAGCGAACATAATAAAGATGACAATACTCCCTAAACTAATCTATTTATTTAGTGCTATACCAATCAGACTTCCAAGAAAATATTTTATTGATCTAGAAAAAATAACAACAAAATTCATATGGAACAATAAAAAGTCGAGAATCTCAAGGGAATTAATGAAAAAAAAATCAAATGAAGGTGGCCTAGCTGTACCTGATCTAAAATTATATTATAAAGCAGCAGTCACCAAAACCATTTGGTATTGGCTAAGAAATAGATTAGTGGATCAGTGGAAAAGGCTAGGCTCACAAGACAGAATAGTCAATTATAACAATCTAGTGTTTGACAAACCCAAAGCCCCTAACTTCTGGGAAAAGAATTCATTATTTGATAAAAACTGCTGGGATAATTGGAAATTAGTATGGCAGAAATTAGGCATGGACCCACACTTAACACCATATACCAAGATAAGATCAAAATGGGTCTATGACCTAGGCATAAAGAACGAGACTATAAATAAATTAGAGGAACATAGAATAGTTTATCTCTCAGACTTGTGGAGGAGAAAGAAATTTGTGACCAAAGATGAACTAGAGACCATTACTGATCACAGAATAGAAAATTTTGATTACATCAAATTAAAAAGCTTTTGTACAAATAAAACTAATGCAAACAAGATTAGAAGGGAAGCAACAAACTGGGAAAACATTTTCACAGTTAAAGGTTCTGATAAAGGCCTCATTTCCAAAATATATAGAGAACTGACTCAAATTTATAAGAAATCAAGCCATTCTCCAATTGATAAATGGTCAAAGGATATGAACAGGCAATTTTCAGAGGATGAGATTGAAACTATTACCACTCATATGAAAGAGTGTTCCAAATCATTATTGATCAGAGAAATGCAAATTAAGACAACTCTGAGATACCACTACACACCTGTCAGATTGGCTAAGATGACAGGAAAAAATAATGATGAATGTTGGAGGGGATGCGGGAAAACTGGGACACTAATGCATTGTTGGTGGAGTTGTGAACGAATCCAACCATTCTGGAGAGCAATCTGGAATTATGCCCAAAAAATTATCAAATTGTGCATACCCTTTGATCCAGCAGTGTTTCTATTGGGCTTATATCCCAAAGAAATACTAAAGAAGGGAAAGGGACCTGTATGTGCCAAAATGTTTGTAGCAGCCCTGTTTGTAGTGGCTAGAAACTGGAAAATGAATGGATGCCCATCAATTGGAGAATGGCTGGGTAAATTGTGGTATATGAATGTTATGGAATATTATTGTTCTGTAAGAAATGACCAGCAGGATGAATACAGAGAGGACTGGCGAGACTTACATGAACTGATGCTAAGTGAAATGAGCAGAACCAGGAGATCATTATACACTTCGACAACGATATTGTATGAGGACATATTTTGATGGAAGTGGATTTCTTTGACAAAGAGACCTGAGTTTCAATTGATAAATGACGGACAAAAGCAGCTACACCCAAAGAAAGAACACTGGGAAACGAATGTAAACTATCTGCATTTTTGTTTTTCTTCCCGGATTTTTATACCTTCTGAATCCAATTCTCCCTACGCAACAAGAGAACTGTTCGGTTCTGCAAACATATATTGTATCTAGGATATACTGCAACATATCCAACATATAAAGGACTGCTTGCCATCTAGGGGAGGGGGTGGAGGGAGGGAGGGGGAAAAAAATCGGAACAGAAACGAGTGTCAATATAATGTAATTATTAAATAAAAAATTTAAAAAAAAAAAAAAAAAAAAAAAGAAAGAAAAAAAGAAAGAAAGAAAAAGAGTTTCTGGCCAAACAGAAATGATTACATTTACATTACATTATTTACATTATTATTTACATTACTTTGGTTTAATCCAGATCCAAACAATGACCAACTAGGGCTTGGAACCTAAGTATGGCCTCAGTCAAACTGAGACCTGTTAAAGACCTTTCCTTAAAAAGACCATGATCTTCCACTGCATCTACCACTTTCTCTAATCATTATGATATATAGAAAGTTGGATCCTGATTATGTATGTATTGTATGTATGTATTTGACAAGGTGAAAGAGACCTTCTTTTCCTCAATTGCTACCTAGCCTTAATCATTGAATCAATGTGGCCTCTGTCAAACTGAGGTCTGTTAAACACTTTAATTTAGGAAAAAAAAAACAAAAACTAATGTCTTCCATTGCAACCAGGACTATCTCCAATAGTCTAGATTGTCCTGACTACAGGTAAGAGAAAAGGCATAAGTGAAGGAACATAGTTGAGAATAGGAACCTTTAGTCCAAAGAAACTGAAAGTATCGAAGCAGTTAGATGGTACAATGGGTAGAGCACCAGACCTGGAGTCAAGAAGAAGACAAAATATTATCAATTTTGTTGTGATGCAGAGAATGTGAAGGAGCGTATCTTTAATATATCTAATTAAAAGATCTAGAAAATGTGGCTGAAACCAGCATGTGAAGAACTTCATTGTCAGATGAATGAGTTTATATTTTATCTCTGAGGCAATAGAAGCCATTTATGATTCTGGAATAGAGGAAGAACATATCTATTGCATATACAAAGGATGCATAAGTTATAACTACTGATAGGAGTATTTAATAGATAAGGAAGATGATATAAGTGAAGATAGAAATAGGAATAAGGAGCCCTGAATTCAAGGCCTGATTCTATTAGTTTTTGAGCAATTATTTTTAAAGGCAAAAAGATACTTATTTTTGTGTTGTTGAAAACACATCAAATATCAAAAAATATTATTTAGCTAGTAAAAATGATAATAATAGATGCTATAGAGAAGATAAAAGTAGAACTCCTGGTTTTCTTTTATTTACTTTGCCAGGAATGATCTTCAGATGGCACAGGATAAAACAGATTTTTCTTTTAATCGAAAATGGATGATTAGTTTCTAGGATAAGTGAAGAGATGGCAGCAAAGCACTGAGTGCTACAAAACAGTGATTAGTTACATTGAAGAATGCTAAAATAATTTACTGATATAATTGCTGAGCCAATATTAATCAGTTTTTTAGTAGAGAACCAAATGATAGAAAACAAAAACAACAAACCAACAAAATGTTATCTAGGTTTGAAGTTGTGTCAGTATCTCAATTTTCCAAAAAGATGAATTTTTCAAACCATAGCGCACTAAACCTAAAATGAATTCCGTGAAAAATTTATAGGATGTTTACTTCCATACTGTGTGGGCAATTAGGAAGTAAAGCTGTGATCATTAAGAGCGGTTTCATCAGCAGGCAGCAAGGCATCATGGCTTCTGACCTGGAGTCACGAAAACTTGAGTTCAAATCCAATCTCAGATATTTTCTAGCTGTGTGACCCAGGATTGTGATTTAACCGTTTTTGCCTCAATTTCTTCATCTGCAAAATGAGCTGGATAAGTAAATGGCAAGCTATTCCAATATCTTTGTCAAAAAATCTTCAAAAGCCAGACATAGTTTAAAAAAACAACTAAATAATAACATTGTGATAAGGTACAGCCTCTAGGAGAAATATACCTTTGATGCTGAGGTCTTCTGACCAGAGAGTGCTATTATTTTAGCATTCTGTCTGCCAATGATTCTTAAAGTCTTCTTACCTTGGAATATAATATTTCCTCCTCCTAGTTTTTAGGGAAGATATAGCTGTGATCCTGAAGTCTTCTTAGGGTGTGATTGTTTTAACAATCTGCCTGTCAATGATTCTAAAGTCTTCTGGTCTTAGGATAGTCCTACAAACATTACTGATTGTCAGATAGATATTGTTGGTCAGTAATAACCAAGTTCCTGAGACAATAGTGAATAGACCACCTTTCAAACCTACATGTAAGCCATAAAATTAGCAAGTAAGTAATATGAAGCTCTGGTATCTCTAACTTTGTCCTCTAGATTTGTCTTCTTTTCCTTGTTCTTTCCTAAAATCTTTTGGAACTTAGCCTACTTAAATTGGCATTACAACTATAATGGACAACACTTTGCACCTTGACTTGGACTTGGGCTCAAGTCTGCAAATTCTTTTGAGTTATCTTGCAACCCAGGCCTGTGACCCCACCTTTTTGGGTCTCCTTTATGAACCTGAACAATTATAACTATAAGATCAAACAGTATAACTATTACAATGATCACAACATAGAAAAATTCATAGGTCATATTTGGCAAATTTCCAAGTAATATTTAATCATTGATAGGATAATCATCAGCAACAAATCTCTATAGCTTGAGAAAAGATTTACAAATCTTATATTATAGTAGCAACAATCCAGAGAAGCAGGCCTTATCATTATTATCCTTATTGTGCAGGTGAGGAAATTAAGAAAGACCTCAGTTAATTGACTTGTGTAGATAGTGCAGATAATAAGTGTGTGAAACTGGATTTCTTCCCAAGTCTTACTGATCTACAAATGAGATCTATCCATTGTACTATTTACCTGAACAGAAATATCTTGATATTGATGAACCAAATTGACTAAGGTGAAATTAAATAGCAATAAAAATCAAGTGTTTCAATTGGATTAAACAATAAGGTGAACAATCAAATAAGAAGTACTGCTAGAACATGGATAGAAAAGAACCACATATTTGAAAAAACACTGGTAGTTTTGTGAACTTCAAGCTTAATATGTCAATGATATGATATTATAATCAAGAAAATTGATGCAATATAAGGCTTCATTAAAGGAAGCATAATGTCCTGAATAAGAAAGATTTTTCTCTCACTTTCTTTTATTTTGGTCAACCAAACCTAGAATTATATTTTCAGTTTTAGATATCATTAGTTAGGCTTATCTCATTGAAGATAATACAAGAAAGAACAACTTGAATGATAGGAGATTTGGAAACTATACTAAACAAAGACTTCTTGAAAGACCTGGGCATGTTTAGATTGGAGAAGAGAAGTTGGCAAGGAATGGGGAAGAGATGGTATGTATCTTCAAGTATTTGAATGAGTTTCATGTTGAAAACTGCCAAAGTTACTTGGCATGATTCTACTGAGGAAAGGAAAACTATTCTCTGCAAAGAAGTAGAATTTTCTTAATGAGACTGAAAGGCAAGACAGAGAGAAACAGAGAGACAGAGAGAAGGAGGGCGAGATAAAAGAAAGGGAAAAAAAAGGTAAGAGAAGACAGAGATGAAGAGACAAGAGGGAGAGAAAGGGAGAAGGGAAGAGAGAGGGGACCAGAGAGATAGAGAAAGAGAGAGAGAGAGGAAAAGAGAGCTAATCAAAGACATTCGATACTTGAGTGGGCTGCTTTATGAGTTAATAAGTTTTCCATCACTTGGGATTCTTTAGTAATATGATAGATGAGTGCTTATTGAGAAATTATAGAATAAATTTCTATCCATATACCTAATGAATTAACTAGATCTTGAGTGTTCTTCTAGCTCAGATTGACTTTCCAAGATTCAGTTTTCTCATCTTTAATATAGGATTGGCAATACTTGCAATACTCATTGATTTGTGAGAAACATGCTTTGCAAATTGATAGGTGCTAAACTAATATAAACAATTTAAATTCAATGAATATATGATCTCTTGTGGGTACACTTCAAAATTTTCAATCCATCTAGTTCTTGTGTCTCTGTATTATTGCTGATAATGTCCTTTTCCAAAATCTTTTATAGGCTGCAAACCACTTGTGGTGGCTATCTTCTTTTATAGCTTTTGATATTTCATGGCCACCAAAGAAATATAATGGTTATCCCGCTTTGGTTCAGTGATTGGCCAAACACTTTTTTTTTTTGGTTGTAAGCATTTTTTCTAGTAACTTTATGTTTTAATACACATTATTTTATGGGTCATGTTGGGAGAGGAAAATTAGAGCAAAAGGGAAAAACTAGGAGAGATAAAAAAAAAGAAAAAAATAAGTGAATGTAGCATGTGTTAATTTAAATTCAATTTCTTCAGTTCTTTTTCTGGATGCAAATGACATTTTCTGTCCAAAGTCCATTAGGACTGCTTTAGATCACTGAGCTACTGAGAAGAACTCAGTCTTTCATAGTTGATCATTGCACATTCTTGCTATTATTGTGTACAATGTATTCCTGGTTCTGCTTGTTTCATTCAGTATCATTCATGTAAATCTTTCTAGGCCTTTCTAACAATACCGTGTTCATCATTTTTTTTTAATAGAACAATAATATTCCATTATTTTCATGTACCACAATTTGTTCAGTCATCCCCAATTGATGGGTTTCTACTCATTTTCCAATTCTTTGCTACCACAAAAAGAACTGCTACAAATATTTTTGCACATGTGGGTCCTTCACCCTCCTTTATGATTTTCTTGGAATATAGATCCAGTAGTGGCACTGCTGGGTAGGTATCACCAAGTTCCCCTGTCACAGATAGAGTTCTCAGGAGTTTACAGATATCATTTTCCCATCTAGGGATGTAAACAGTTTAACCTTTAAATAATTTATATTTTCTTCTTGTTTACCTTTCTATGATTATCTTAAGTCCTGAGTTTGTAGTTTAACCTTTAAATAATTTATATTTTTCCCGTTTACCTTTCTATGATTATCTTAAGTCCAGTATTTGTAAATTCTGTTTAGTTCTGAGTTTTTTCAATAGAAATAATTAAAAGTCTCTTACTTCATTGAAGTTCCATCTTCTCCCTGAAAGATTATGCTGAATCTCACTGGCTAGTTAATTCTTGGTTGTAACCCAGGTCCTTTGCCTTCTGGAATATGATATCCTGATCCTTTATTGTAGAAGCTGCCAGATCCTAGATAATCCTAACATTGCTCCTTGATATTTCAATCCTTTCTGTCTGAATTCTGTTCAATCCTTTCAATCCTTACTGCAGCTTGTAGTATTTTATCCTTGAGGTTGTAGTTCTGGAGTTTTGCAACAATGTTCCTTGGAGTTTTTCTTGTGGGATCTCTTTTTGAAGATGACTGATAGATTATTTTAATGAGTATTTTCTCCTATGTTTCTGGAATATTGAGGCAGTTTTCTTTCATGATCTCTCTCTCTCTTTTAAAGCTTTTTATTTTTCAAAACATATGCAAAGACAATTCTTCAACATTAACCCTTGAAAAAAACCCTGTGTTCCAATTCCCGTCCCCTTGCCCCACGCTCTCCCTTAGATGGCAAGTAGTCCAATATATATTAAACATGGTATAAATATGTTAAATTTAATATGTGCATACATCCTTAATGATCTCTTGATCTCCAGGCTTTTTTTTTAAAGCAATGATTTTCAGGTAATCTAATAATTTTTAAATTGTCTTTTCTGAATCTATTTTCCAGCTTGACTATTTCTCCAATGAAATATTTCACATTTTCTTCCATTTTTTTTTCATTTTTTAAAGTTTGTTTGACTGCTCCTTGCTGTCTCACAGAGTCATTACCATGCATTTGCCTTGTTCTAGCTTTTAATGTGTGGTTTTCTTCAGTTAACTTTTGTATTTCTTTTTCCATTTGGTCAATTCTACTTTTGAAGATGTTGTTTTCTTCAGGCAATTGTTTTCCTTCCTTTTCCAAGCTGTTGACTCTCTCATGCATACCTCTCATTTCCTTTCCCATTTTTCTTCTATCTCTCTTATTTGCCTTTAGAGTCTTTTAGGAGAAGTTCTCAGAAGCCTTTTTGGGATGGGAACAAGTTATATTACTTTTTGAGATTTCTTCTGTGCACATTTTATCTTTGAGTTTGTGTTTTGTTCTGCCCTGTCACCATAGTAGCTTTCTATGGTTAAGGTTCTCTTCTGTATTTTGCTCATGAGCTTTCCTTTTCTTTTGCTATTTCCTTATTTTTTTACTTTTAAGATGTAACTCTGTTCCCTGAGATAAAAGTAATGCTGTCCTAAGCTTCCTGTGCAGCTCTGAGCCTTGGCTTTGAGGACAAGGATCCCTTTTGTTTGCCGGGGGTAGCTTTGAATGCTCTTTTAAGGAAACAGCCTGGTTTCCCAGAGTTTGCCTTCTGATCTGGGACTGGAAACTGCCCCATTGATTTGCTCCTCTACTGAGCTAGGACTGAGGGTCTTAGTTGCTGATTTGCTATGATTAAGACATACTGATCAGTTTTCCCACTCTATCTGAGGTGACCTGAACACCATTTGCACTCCATGAGACCGACCTTTCTTGAAGTTTTTTGAGTCTATTTTGAGCTGGAAAGAGATTTCACTCCATCAGACTGTTCAGAGGCTTGGTTTCATTTGATTTTCAAGGGAAACTAGGGCAGTTAGAGAAGCTTCCCAGCTTCATTCCATCATCTTGGCTCCACTCCCCAGAACTCTCAACCACCATTTTTAAGCATACTTTAATCTGATACTAAATTTTTATGTTGAGAGGCAGTCAATACAGTGAATAAAGGTTAGCAACACATTTTTGATAGAAGTTTTGTGACCATCGTCAAGTCAATTAACCTCTCTTGAAACTGGGCTATTATTTCAGATGCTAAATGACAGGTGGATTACAATCAGTTTCAGTGAAAGTAGTTTTCAATAGCACTAAAATCATAAGTTGCTAATGTATTTTTGTATAATATTGCATTGTGTTGTAATATATTTAATGTCTTTAAGGGTTCAATAAACACACACACACATATATAATATATATATATATATATATATATATATATATATTATATAGATTGTTATGAGTAGTCAGAAGGAAATCCTATATATTTTTAGATTTTTACAAATTTTTCTCATATATAGTATATGTGTGTGCAAGAATATCTATGTACTCTAATGAACCTGCTCTTTCATTGATTTCCAGTGAAAATATACTCTTTATACATATAGACCATCAAGGAGCATAGAAATATACTGGTCATAATTCCAGAGAATCAGAGATAAAACAAACTAATTACCTTCCAGTAAAAAGGAGATGGATTTAAAATGCATAATGAGACATAAACATTTTTGTACATAATCAACATAGAAATTTGGTTTGCTTGATTATGCATATCTGTGATAAGCATTTTCTTTTTATTTCTTTATATATTACTATTATTATTGCTAAATAAGAATAAGAAAGGAATGAGAATAAATGTTTGTTAGCCTGGAAAATGAGTAAACAAACAAATGAAACAAAACAATATCATTGATTTCAAGCTGGAGATAATTGAGTCTGACTCCCTCATTTCACAGTTAAGGAAATGATGAAAACCCAAAGAGATAAGTGATCCAAACCCTGGTCTTTTTCACTCCAAAGGCAGATCATCTCTATCTAGTTATAAACATTGATGCCATGTTTGTTCCTACATAAAAATATATTTCTATAATGACTTCAGTGTGAATCTAGATTATCAGAACATCCTTTATAACTATGATGAATAATAATAATCAAAAGTTTGACTATTGATATATAAATGTCCAATCAATTTAAAAATTTATTCAACTAACAGGGATGGTTTAATCTTACCTCAATCTTCATTTTATAGATGAATTTTTCTTTCATTGAATGAAATTTAAAACAAAATTCCCAGAACACAAAGAAACAGTAACAGATCGGTTGCCCATGACCTAATTTTCTCTTATTTTCTTCCAATTTATCTTTATCTCCATGCCTTCCTAGCAGTAAAGTCAATGGCTTGTGACCTTGAAAATATGTTTGTGTTTTTTAATTGTATGAAGTAGGAAAAAGTGAGGGCAGATGAAAGATCGCTATGAAGATGCAGAGAGAGGTTAACACAGTTTTACTGATTACCAACCACTCATCTGGATTGGGATTTTTTAATTGCTCTGACCTGAAGAAGATACTCTGTCAACTCCCCACATTTTATTCATCAGTCCTTTGACTAAACTGATTAGCAGGTCCAATAAATAGCAATTGCAATCACAAACTTTGGCTTCTGGCTCACTAACTCCCTTAAATTCCTGACTCTGGAACCACCTCCTGTTTGTTCCTAGTTAGGCCACTTAGTCTCCCTGGAGCATATTCTCCAAGTGATTTTTGTTTTTTTGTTTTTCATCTCTTAGCCTGTGTCTCTTAATGGCTGACTAAAAAAATTCTGGACAGAGTTTTATTATCTTGATTCATTAATCACTAGATGAAGTATTGCAGATTTGTGGAATGGTCTTGGAGATTCCTTGAGGTAGAATTTATTATAGTTTCTAATTATATTACTTTACTTCCTCATCTGGCATCTGTGATCTCCAACCACCAGGTCCCAAAGGAAGGTTTATGAGGGTACTGTTGTATTTTCAATCCTCACTATAATTGTAACAGTAGAATTAAATCATTTTGATTTCTATCTCTTTGTATCTCTATGTATCTATGTGTCTATGTATCTATCTATCTATTTATGTATCTATCTTCTGGTTCTCTGATTTCCCTTAATTCCTTATATTTGGAACCACTTTTTAAAAATGGATGTGTATGTATACACACATATGTATTTATATATATGTAAATATTATATATATATACATGCATATACATACATGCATGTATATATATATATATGTATAATATAACTGTAATCTTTCTCTCTGCCACACAGATCTACTTCTTGTACCCTTCTAACATTCTCAAATAATGACAGCTTACTATTAATCACAAATATATGCTCCACAACTTTTTGCACTGCTTTTATCTCTTTCTATAACATGATACCCTCTGTGGTACATACAAATCACCCAATAAGCTTTATTAGCAAACCTGAAGAGTGTCAGCTGTAACTCAGGATCTTTTGTCCTTCCAACCATAAATTCATACTTCAAGTAACAGTTACTTATCAACTTATGCTTGTTGATCCCAATGGCAAATCTTTGCTTTGTTAATTTATCCCAAAATTCTGATATAAGATCAAGTCTGAGTCCTCATTGCATTTTGGCCAACTATCTATTGGACATTGCTAAGAAATGCTAAGTTTACAGATCAAATAAAATATAACGATGTTATATACTTTAACATGTTTAACATGTATGGGACTACCTGCCATCTAAGCTAAGGGGTGAAAGGTTGGAACAGAAGTTTTTGCAAGGGTCAACATTGAAAAATTACCCATGCATGTGTCTTGTCAAAAAAAAAAGCTATGATAAAAATATTGATGATATAATAAAAAGAACCAAGGGTTTAGAGTTAGAGGACCTAGCTTTAATCTCAGTTCTGTTATATACTACTTATGTGGCTTTTAGCAAGTACCTTATCCATTCTGTTCCTTAGTTTCTAGGCTTAGAGCTGTCACCCCAAACTGTCAAATAAAAAAGTAAATTCTTTGATTCCTAATGTATTTTCCAGCTCAGTTTTCTATATGTTCTTGTTGTTCAGTCATTTTTCAATTGTGTCCCCACATGACCCCATTTGGGGTTTTCTTGGCAAAAATATGGAACTGACTTGCCATTTTTTCCCCTGGCTTATTTTACTGATGAGGAATTAGGCAAACAGGATGAAGTGATTGCCTAGGTTCAGAAAGCTAGCGAGTATCTAAGGCCATATTTGAAATGCTCCTTTGTTTATAGTTTAATTCAACATCTTCCCTGCAAAATAAGCTTCCATTTCTTGATTTCTTATCTCTGTTGATGGTATCAAACTATCCTTATTACTCAGAGATGAAATAGCCTCGATTCCTTTTTCTTCTTCCTACATCTTGACATAACAAACCATCCAGGTCTTAGCAACATGTTGATAGTGAATCATCTAGATATAGTTTTGTAATTGACAACGATGATTGAACTAGGAATTCTTAGCCAAGTTCCTATCATAGGACAACTACAACCAACAGCAGCATAATTTTTAATTAGCTATTGTAGGCTTTTATGAAAATTCTTTACCATCAGGAGTTAAGGAGGGAAAAAAGGCAAATATACATCAAAGAACTTCTATATCTATCTATCTATCTATCTATCTATCTATCTATCTATCTATCTATCTATCTATCTATCTATCTATCTATCTGGGTTTCAGAGCCTCTTGAAAATTCCACTCAATATAAATCCTGAGAAAGATTAGTTAGTGATCAAGTGTCAATAAGTGACAGTACATGTGTGATGATCTTAAGCACTTGAATTTTGTAAGTCTTAACCATGAACCCATAGGTTATAGATAGGCCATATATGCCTAAATCTATGAAAATAATTTTACTTTTCTTGTGGAAATGTGGACATGGAAAATTAGAGTTCTGAATCTCTTTCTGACTAACCAACACAGTGAGACAACTGATCCCTTATACAACTACCACAACCAAGTCTCTGAGAAATAAGTCTAGGTTGACTATAAAATAATTGTTCCCATTCACAGTGTTTTATTGCCAATTTGCCAAGGGACCTATGACCTAAGTCACAAAGATTATTCCCTTTTTACAGAGAAGAAAATTGAATCTTAGAGAAATAATATAAAAATTATAAATAAGATTAAGTAATTGTGGCTTTGGCCTATGACACTGAAATTTGAAGGATACTGATGACATTTTATACTCTTTTGGCAGCATAGGGAAAACAAAGAAACAAACAAAAATGAACCTAAATTTAACATTGAGCTTAGAAGAATTTGTTAAAAATAGGATGCTATCAGATGAATCCTCTAAATTACCTATAGCTCAGAAGAGGGGTTATTGAGTCTGGAGTCCTAGATCACTGTCTCTTTATGACTTGGACTACATGTTCACTAAAGCCATTTCCAACCTTTATGTTTCAGAACTCAGATATTTTAGATTATTCTCTTTCAATCCCTTACACTACGTCCCCCATCAGACACTCATGCACTCTATCACACACACACTCACACTCACTCACACATCCACTCACATACATCCCACACATTCATTCACACGATATCATATACACACATACACACATATGTATGTGTGTGTACACACACACACACACACACACACACACACACAACATTATAACAAAACCAAAATTTGTTACTAAAAGTGGATGTAAGGAAGTATATTGTGCTGTTTGCCTTAGGCGGGCATCAAACATTCCTGGTTTTAATTTGGGGTGGAAGGATTTGTCTAATGATGTGCAGGCAATAAATTGAAAAACCAGGCCTTTAATTGTGAGTTCAGAGCACTTTCCTCTACAGCACAATGTCTCTCCAAATGTAAATCATATGCCAACTTCTGGAATATGGTTAGGAAAGATCAACACATTTTATCTGCTGGTAGAAAGAGGAGATGGTAAAAGATAGGGAAGCTTAATAAATTTAAATGGATAAAATTTTAGTATTTTGCCTCAATTGGAATATTTATACCAAGAGTCAAATGACAGATAATATCTTGATAGAATATTCTTATAATTCTAACACAAAATAACAATAATGACAAAAATATTGATAAAAGAAAAAAGTTGTACCATTTTTGATAGTTACTGGGGTGGTGATGGAGCTAAGTGGTACTGTGAATATTGTTTTGGGCTTGGAATCAGGAAGATTCTTCTTTCTGAGTTCAAATCTGACCTCAGACACTTAGTATCTGGGTAATCCTCTATATAATTCTACATTGTCTCAACCTTAGTTCAAGAACCTCCATTAATAAATTTACTTTCATAAGCCAGTCAGAGAACTTAATAATTTATCATTCATTTAATAAAATAAGAAAAGAAAAAATAGTGATAGAATATCATTTGCATCTGCTTTTCTGCCTGTTTTCAACTCCATAGATCTAGGTGTTCCTGCATTGGCTATTCCCAGTGTCCCCATTTTCCCAGCTTCTTTTTGAATTTGCCATTAGATTTTAAGCTCCTTGAAGACAGGAACTGGTTTTCTTTTTCTTAGTTGTAGCTTCAGAGCTCAGCAAAAAGCCACATAGTCAGCATATAATAAATACTGTTGTTACCTTAACAATTATTGGCTTTACATTTAGGAGGATTTTTTTTTTTTTGAGCATCATTTAACCCTTCATAGGAGTATATTAAACTTATTTCTAAAGAGTGGGTGATATCTGCCAAAGAAAATTCAGAAGAATCCTGGGAAAGTAGGGAGTAGAGATTCCTTTACGACTACTAAACTCTAGATTTGAATACAGAATAATTGAATGAAGAACAAAAACAAAGGGAGATAGCATATAGGTTGATAGTATGTTTCAACCAACTCTAATGAGGCTCCTATTGCTACTACTGTGAACACCATTAGCATGGATAACTTTCAGTCCTGAATGATTCTTGTCCCTAGATGGAGTCACATTGGCAAAGATGCTGAACTGGTTGGCCATGTTCTTCTCTAGCTTGTTTTAATGATGAGGACATTGAGGCAAAAAAGAATTTGCTAGTAAGATTTGAATTCAGGAAAATAAGTTTTCCTGATTCCAAATCCCAGTTTTCTATTCACTGCACCATCTGGCTGCCTCCCCCATCACTATAATGCTTCATAGTTTATAAAGCATTTTCCTCATAATTGCCCTGTAATGTTAACTGTACAAGTGTTACTATGCCTATTTAGAGATGTGAAAAATGAGTTTCTGGGTGGTTAATGACTTTTTCAAAGTCACATATTTACTTAATGGCAAAGCTAGGACTCAACTCAAGATCTGCTGACTCCAAGACTAATATTTTATTTTTTTTCCCCATCAACACCCGTCTGTAGTGAAGAATACCACTGGCACTGTGGGGCTTCCCTAGAAGCTTTCTAGTGCTAAGCAGGCATATCTCCAGTTAAAAATAAAATCTAGTAAAAATCCTATCAGGGGCTGGTTGCTTTGAGGATGCTTAGTACACTTATTATGTAGGTCACATGCTTTATTACAATGCTTGTCAGCATTTGAGGTCGGCGTTTGGTGACTGAATTGAGATGTGTCCAATTTAATCTTCTGCTATCAGTTGCTCTGCTTTTTTCTTTAAAAAGATGGAGGAATAGTAAACATCAAAGCATTTGCAGCATGTTTGGGTGGTAATGGATGTCTCAGATTACTAGACTGTAACACTTTATGCATAAATTCAGAAGCAGTTCAGTAGAATGCTTGAGTTTTCCCCTTTCCAGGCTGTTTAATCCATTTGGCAAACATATGAAATATTGAGTATGCTGATGCCAGAGATATAGAACTCAAAACATCATTGGCCCTGCCTTCAATGAGTTTACATTCTACTGAGAAGGCTGTGTGTGTGTGTGTGTGTGTGTGTGTGTGTGTGTGTGTGTGTGAATGTGTGTGTGTGAATGTGTATGTGTGTGTGTGTGTATGTGTGTGTGTGAATACTACTGGAAGCAATTGAGAAATACTAGTATATGAAGTCAGTTTGGGGAAGAAGAAAACATATTCTGTGAGGAAATGGAAGAAAAGGAAAGCAGAAAAATATCTGCAGAGAAGGTGACAGCTGACTTGATCCTTGAAGGAAGATACAGATTATGAACATGAGAGATGAGGGCTGTGAACATCACATATATGATGGAAGTCAGTGCTAATGGATGGAGGCAGGAGATGGATGATCACTTCAGGGAGGTGCCTAGATACAGCAAAGAGTGTTTGAAGGGGAACAATGAGAAATAAAACTGGAGAGGCAGATTGGACCCAGGCTATGGGGGATGGTAACAATAAGGCTAAGGGATACGTCTTTAATCCTAGAAATAGTCACAGTTTTTGAGCTATAAAACGATGAGCTTTGAGTCTTACAGAAAACATTATGAGATGAGGAATAGGAGATCAATTAAGAAGTTATTTCAATTACCCAAGTGAGATATAAAAAGTGATTAAATGAAGATAGAAACTTTTTGAATTTTTTTTGTCACAGGATTTGGTAATTGATTTGATATGATATATGAAGAGCCGAATGAGACATGATTCTTAAGTTTGAATCCTGGGTGATTAATGATATGATGTTACCATCAACAAGAATAGGTATACCAAAAGAATAGAGGGAGAAATAATTTAGCTTTAAGAAAGTTAAGCCAAATCAAGGCAGGTGGGATGTACTAACTATCTTCAAGTATTTGAAAGGATGTTATATGAAAAACAGAGCAGATTATTTAACATGGCTCCCATGGGATAGAGGAAAGGAAGAGAAGTAGAGTGAAAATTAGATAGATAGAAATTACAGAAATAAAATAAAACTAATATGTAATAACAACAAAAAATCCCACAACTTTTCTTATAACTAGTGGTATTCAAAAGTGAAATATACTCTCCTCACAATAGAATGAATATATAATGAATGGAATCTAGAAGATTAGAGTTCCAGTTATGACTATGATATTAATGGTCTAGTCATGGGCAAGTTATTTAAGTAATTTAATAATTTATATTGTCACATTAAATCACCTAACCTTCTTTCATAATCTCAGGTTTCTTATTGTAGGACCCATCCACCATTGGATTATTGTAAGGCTCCAAGTAGAAAAAAAATAATGTATGTAAAGTACTTTGTTAGTGGTTTCAGGTCCTGTAGAAAATGCAAGAGTAGAGTTAGAAGTTTTAAACCATTAGGATGTGTGCTCCTTGAGGGCAAGGACTATGCTTTTGCTTTTCTTTGTAGCCCTATCTAGAAGTAATCACTGAATATCTATTATTAATAGTGCTATTCTTTCATGTCATAAGAAGTCTTCTAGCAGAAGATGGGTGACTACTTGGCAGTCTTAATTTACATGGAATCCCTGTTCATATTTAAGTTGAATGATGGGCCTTTTGGAGTCCCTTCCAATTCTAAGGCAATGGATCAATGTAACTCAATTACTAAATGGAATATGATGTATAAAAGACGTAAGTGTCAAATGACTTTGGTGGGCTCTATTTGAACATTATTACTCTATTCAGGAAAAGGCTGGACCTTAAGATCAGTGAAAATACAGAACAACTCAGAATACCATTAAGAAATATATCCTCTCTCCATATGTATGTACATTTCTCGTCTCTCATGCCAAAAATAAATTCGTTGTCATTTGATTCTCCTATGTTCTATATGTGGTTTGCCCAAAGAAACAACCTGATTCTCTGGAGAATTACTTAGTCACTGATGCTGTATTCCATCATCTTTACAATGAATTCCAGATGCAGATTTTCCTATTAAAAGGCAAATCCTGAGTTTCAAAAAAAAAAAAAAAATGAATAGGAAAGTACTTCAAAAAGAATTCCAGCTGATGAAATTCAGGGCATTGATAAGAGCCCAATTCAAGAATTGACACTTGGAAAATCAGAATTCTCTCTGGAGAATACATGAAATAAATGGGCATTTTTTTTTACTCTTGCCTCTTTTTTCAGCATTCTAATCTGAAGCAGTTAAAGAAATTCTGGTGTTTACCTCTTGCTCCATCAGCTTGCTCCTTTAGGGAGACAAGCTATTTCAGTTACATTTATCGCCATTTTAATATGACCTTGTACTTCCTGAAAGATATCGTCTCCCTGAATAATTGTGCAAGCAGAAGCTGTTGATATTGTTCTAAACTGTTTACCTCCTTCATGCATCAAATTTAGACCTCTTTTAGCACTTCCCTGAATCTCCTCCCCTTCCTTCCCCCACCAAGTCTGAAACTATTGTTTGCTTGGCATGAAAAATGTACTCTGGTGACTAGAACAGCTAAATGTATTGGAGGAATAATACCCCACACCAATTTTCAAATACAGAATGATTAACTACAGAACCTTTATCTAAAGTTATCCAAGATGGAGATCTTCTTCCAGACAAATTTCCCCAGGAAACTATTTTCTATAATCCTGATTAGTTTTCCCAGTCTGAAGGAAATTGGGGGCACATTAGCTCCCTGCTGCCTTTGAGGGCACGTGCCATTCTCTGAACACAAACAATCTGAAATCAGAGAGCTTGGGTTCAAAATCTGGGTCATGTGATTTGCTTCTTGACATGTATTTGGAAAAATAAAATACTATTGAGAAAAAAAAAAAGCAGAGTTTTTAGGAATGACAGATTGATTGGACCGTACTGATTCTCTGATCTATGTTCTGTTTTCAGTTCTAGTAGCCACATTCTAGAAAAGACATTGATAAGCTGGTGAGGATCCAGAGAAAATCAATAAGGATGATGATGGACTTTGAGCTTATGCTTTATGAAAAAGTCAAAAGACATGGGGATGTTTCGTCTTAGGAAAGAAGATTGGGTACTATTCAAGAGAGCTGATTGTTTAACTTTTATTAGTAGTACTTACATGTCAGAAATATGCAACCATAAAATTAGAATTTCATTTAAAGATTTGTTGACTATCTAGAATTAAGAAAATGTTGGAGAAATATTAATAATGCTGATTAAACTTAAAAAGTATATCCTGCATATATAATCCTCACCTCCCAGAGCCAATTGTTAAACAGTTACCAGCACATTCTTTTAATTTTGATCAATCAACCAGCATTTGTTAAATATCATTGTTTGATCCCAAAAGGAAAAGCTAAGAACACAGGATGGGAGTTGCAGCTTGACGTGAGTAAAACCTTTTTAATTATTAGTATTCTTTAATTATGGAATGGTGCATACTTCATAAAGTAATGCTGCTCATTCCTTCTCACTGGAGGTACACAGAGAGTATTTGGTCACTTGTTCGTTCATGCTACCAAATGTATGATTCAAATACATTTGAATACAAGCTCAAATACAAGTTTTTCTATTTGTCTATTTGTATTCTGTCAGTGTTTTGTACACAGTAAGTAATTAATAAATGCTTGAATTGATTTATTCATTCAAATAGGACTAGACAATTAAATAATCTAAGATAAAAATGCTTTCTTCTCCAAGGCATATTTCCCCAGGTAATTGTTTTCTATAATCTAGATTTTAGCTCCCATTTTGTATGAGGAAGACTGAATTGGCTCTTTCTAGATTTCACCTTGCTTAGTACCTATTGAAGGAACATGGCATGTGGGGAAAAAAAGGTAGGGGTTAATCTAGAATCAGAAAATTTGGCTTCAAAATCTAGATATTTTGATTTATTACTTTGTGTTTCTTATATTATCAGTTTACCTGGGCAAGGTGGAGAAAGGGATATGGATATGGATATGGATATGGAGAAAAATGACTAGCTCAGTGACCCTGAACAAATCACTTAACCTCAACCCACCTGTTGAAGGAGGAGGTGGTAATGGTCACACCTAAGTTTCAGGACTGTTGTGAGGGGAATTCTTTGGAGGTATTTTTGTAAAGTTCTTTGCAAATCGGAAAGTGTTAATTTTGTGTGCGTGCGTGTGTGTGTGTGTGTGTGTGTGTGTGTGTCTGTCTGTCTGTAGGTCTCTGTTTTTCTCTGTCTCTCTCTGTCTCCATATGACTCGCTCTGTTTCTGTCTTTGTCTCTCTCTGTATTTCTGCCTGTCTCTGTCTTTCTGTTTCCATCTTTCATTTCTGTCTCTGTCTCTGTGTCTGTCTGTCTGTAGGTCTTTGTCTCTATCTCTATATGGCTCTCTCTGTTTCTGTCTCTGTATTTCTGCCTCTCTTATTCTGTCTCTGTGTCTGTCTATCTGCCTCTTTCCTTCTCTTTCTCTTTCTGTCTCTTTGCCTCTCTCATCTCTCTGTGTGTCTCTGATTTCTCTGTCTCATCTCTCTGAGTCCCTCTCTGTGTATATATCTCTCCATGTGTCCCTCGGTGTGTGCTTCTCTCTGTGTGTTTCCCTCCCTCCATCTCTCTGTACTTCACTCTCTCTCTGTCTCTTTCCCTTTCACCCCCCCCCATCTCTCAACCCCCCTGCCCCTCTTTCTCTGTCTATCTATCTGTCTGTCTCCCTCTCGCTCTCCTCCCCTCCTTGGGGGAAAGCTATTTTTTTTTTTCCTAGCCCAACTTTGATTTCCTCAATTACAAATTTCTGAAGCTTCACAGTGAACTTACTTCAACCACACAGGTCCCTTCTTATTACCTGGAGAATATGCCCAGGTCCACCTTTGCCTTTGGATAAGAGAGTACTGCCCTTTTTAAGCAATCCTTTTGGATATTTCACATCTTCCAGTTCTTATTGTAGTTAGAGAACTTAATCTTCCTGAAAACACATTCCTTCTCTCTAGAGTGTCCTTGAGCTAATAAGGCAGAGGTTCCAGCTCCAGTGGGGCCTTCCCCTTGGTCTTTGAAGAGACTGAATCCACTAATCAATACAAATTACAATTTCTCCTCTGCTCACAGAGTCAGCCAGAGGCCCCCACTACTTCACTTTATTATCCACAGCCTGAATTCACTGGGCTCTAGAAAGAAATAGAAACAAGGAATATAAGAGATATGCAAATAAGTCCAATGGAGGAAGATATTGTTATGGAGGGACTCAACATAGGAATATTTATAGGAGCAAGAAAATGATTTGCATTTGTTAAAGTTACCTTGGGTTAAACAGTTTTACCAAGGGATATCAAACCCAATGCTTTAGGGTATAAAATAATCACTTAGAATAATAGTCAAGAAAGAGCTTCTCCCCATTTAAATGTGAAGGAAAAAGGACCCTGGATAGAGGCAGGGGCCTTGTTTTCTCTTCCCTGTTGCAAGAAAATCTGAAGAAAGCTCTTCCCCACTTCCAGCTTTTACGCTCTCATTTGTAAATATTAGATGACCTAAAAGGTCCCCATTCCAAAAGGAAGCATACCAGATGTGAAGGAGACTTTATTTATTTTTCAAATCTTATTGATGCGGGAAAGCTTGCTTTCTAGATTCCCACCCTCTCCTAGTTAATAATGTAAATTGCTCTTTAACTCACACATCCTGGTCCTTTTGAATTCCAATAGAAGATCTGACCTGTTCCCACCACCGGATATGAGCCAACTTGGGGCTACACCCGAAAGCCCCTCGAGCTAAGTCTCCTATTATAAAAAGGCCACGCTGGGAACCCCTCTTTGCAGAGATTCCAAACATGGCTACCATGTGAGGACCCTCTGTCCACTGGACCCTCTGTCCAGTGCCTTCCTTATCTCTACCTTCTCCTATACTTTAACTTTGCTTATCTAATAATAAACCTCTTTTATCAATCTAGCTCTCTGGGCCAATAAATGCTTTTATTGGGAACTCGCGCCGCTACTAGACCCCCTTGCGTCGAATCTGTACCCCAAACCTGCCACTAGACCTTAACCCTAATTTCATTTAGGTACTCCAAAGCTAGACCTCAACATTATTAGGCCCCAGCCCATCATCCCAGGAAGGAACCTGAATAGACTGCTCTCATACTGAATAGACTGGGACTGGATCTGTGATTTTATATCTATAGTCAGTTCCCATTGAGGAGACTCACCTTCTCTTATCTATTTTCTCAGAGTCACTTACAGAGTTGAGAGTGGGGATTTGCCCAGGGTCATATGGGCATGATATGGCAGAGGTTTTCCTGGCTCTCCTAGTAATGTACCCTGTTTCTTTATCAGGCAAACAATAAAAATCTAAAAGGCATTTAGATAGTTCTTTAAATTTTGCAATCATTTGATATATACACACACACACAGATACACCTGTGTGTATAGCTATACATTCAAATTTATTATTATATATGTGAAAATATATTAATGCACATGAATACACATATAACATGTGTACACATATGTGTGCATAGACGCATATATTCACACACACACACATATATAGTCTCACATAGACATGTATATGAAATCTCCTTTGAAATTTAACATTGTCAGGTACGTATAGAGTGCCAACTCTTCCTGGGTATAAGCTGTAACTCAGAAGTTTCCTACCAATGTAAGTCACTTGACTTTTGTCTGCCTCAAGTTTCCTCATCTGTAAAATGGGAATAATAATAACACTTATCTCCCAGGGATGTTTTAAGGATCACATGAGATATTATTTGTAAAAGATTTTGCAGACCTTAAAGAAATACATAAATGCCAGTCAATATTTATCATCAGCATCAATTAATATTATCTCCATTTTACAGATAAGGAAACTAAAGTTCAGGGAATGGGAGAGGCAGGTTGGAACAGTGGAAGTATCAGTTGATTTGGTATCAGAAAATCTGGATTCAAACTCTGCCATTTACTATCTGTGTGAATTTGGATAAACCATTTGACTTTTCAAGACCTCAGTTTCCTTAGCTGTAAAGTAAAAGAGTTAGATTTGATGATTTTGCAAGTCATTTATACCTCTTAAGATTATAACCTGATAATTCAATGTGAAAGATGAGATCTGAACCAATTTTCTTTTTTTTTTAATTAAAGCTTGTTTATTTTCAAAATATATACATAGGTAGTTTTCAACATTTACCTTCACAAAGGCTTGTGTTCTAAATTTTTTCCTTTCATTCCCTCCACCGCTCCCCTAGACAGAAAGTAATTCAATCTATGTTAAACATGTACAATTATTCCATATGTATTTATACAATTATCTTGCTGCACAAGAAAAATCAGATCAAAAAGGGAAAAAAATGAGAAGGAAAATAAAATTCAAGCAAACAATAACAAAAAAGAGTGAAGATACTATATTGTGATCCACACTCAGTCTCTACAGTGCTATCTCTGGGTGCAGATGGCTCTCTCCATCACAAGACCATTGGAACTGGCCTGAATCATCTCATTGTTGAGAAGAGCCACATCCATCAGAATTGATCATCGTATAATCTTCCTGATCTCCTGGTTCTGCTCATTTCACTTAGCATCAGTTTCTGTAAGTCCCTCCAGGCCTTTCTGAAATCATCTTGCTGGTCGTTTCTTACAGAACAATAATATCCCATAACATTCATATGCCATAACTTATTCATCCATTCTCCAATCTGGCTACTATAAAAAGGGCTGCCACAAATATTTTTGCACATGGGGGTCCCTTTCTCTCCTTTATGATCTCTTTAGGATTCAAACCAAGTAGTAACCCTTCTGGATCAAAGGGTATGGACAGTTTGATAACTTTTTGATTATAGTTCCAAATTGCTCTCCAGAATGGTTGGATCCATTCACAGTTCCACCAATAATGTATCAGTGTCCAGTTTTCCCACATCCCCACCAACATTCATCATTATCTTTCACTATCATCTTAGCCAATCTGAGAGCTATATAGTGGTACCTCAGAGCTGTTTTAATTTGAATTTCTTTGATTAGTAGTGATTTAAGCACCTTTTCATATGATTAGAAATGGTTTTAATTTCTTCATCTGAAAGTCGTTTTGAACGAATTTTCCTAAATCCAAATTCAATCATCCCTATGACATAGTATTGCTGTTTTTATTACAATCCTAGCAGCACCCATACAATGTTTGCTCTCTGAGGTTAAGGTCCATATCCATTATGTTTTTAAGTTGCCCTCAAAGAACTGGTATAATCCACACAAATTCTTAAAAGTAGAAGATGCTTTCTAGATCATTTGTCCTAACCCTTCCACATAAGGGAATTCAGGTTCAGTGAGGTAGAAAGAAGCCTTTGTTATCCTCCAATAAGTGAGTTAGAACACAGGCCTCTGATATAGCAGTACAGAAAACATACCTCAGTGTCTCAGTAGTGATCCTCTAGCTTAAGATACTATGTGGTGTCTCCTATCATTTAAAACAGGCTATTAATTTATCAACGTAATCATTTTGAAAATAAGCAATAATTCAAATCATATCATATGTTGGGGCGGAGAAGGGGCTGTGAAGAGCATAGCATCCCAATGTGGAACACTGACAGTATCATCCAGAAGGGTGTCTAGTTACTACTAAAACATCAATGTGGGTGACTGACTTGACTAGCAGGCAGAAAGATGGTATAGCCTACTGGAAACCATGTGTTATGGAGAAAGATTTTGAGTGTTATACAAAGCTATGATTCAAAGCCATTGATTTTTCTAAACTGATTTATTTATGTCAAGAACAGAGTAGGCTGAAAGACTGATTTAGAAATAGGCAAGTAAAGATACCCTTGTGAAAAGAGTATTCTGTTCTTTTCCAGTTATAAATCATCTCCTCCTCCCCCAAGCTTCTGCTCCCCCCTGAATCCTCACCAGAATCATGCACCCATTTCAATATGAGCCATGGTGCTACCCAGCTTCTAACAATAGTGTTGACTCTTGGCAATTCTACAGTTGATCCCAATTCATTTTGTGCAGTCCACAAAATTTCCTTTTCCCTATTCATTACTCTTTACCCAAAGCTCTGAAAATCATTTCAATTAACTGTTTCCAGGAGGAGCCCCGTCAAAATGATAACAATCTTAGGATTACAAGGCCAGCATTATGGAAGTTTGTCCTGTGCCCTTAGGTACCATGGCTGCAATGGCTGCAGCTGCCACCAGGTGAACAGTATTTTGAGTTAGGGTCTCCTCCTCTTCATTAGAAGGAAATTATCATGTGTTTAAAGATGATCATGAGAAAAGCCATAAAGTTATAAATTATACATATTTATTCCCCTTTCTATTCTGTTTCTCATGATCCAGAGAACTTCTAGATTATAGCATTTAAGTTTACTACTTTTTCTCATTTTCATTTTAGTTAATTTGTATATCTATAGATTTGTAGATCTCCC
This sequence comes from Antechinus flavipes, assembly GCF_016432865.1. Lineage (NCBI taxonomy): Eukaryota > Metazoa > Chordata > Mammalia > Dasyuromorphia > Dasyuridae > Antechinus > Antechinus flavipes. Next base: position 234,834,995 of record NC_067403.1, read on the forward strand.
TTTTTTCTTCTCTTCCCTTCTCTCCTCTCTTTCCTTCCCTACCTTTCCCTTGTCTTCCCTTGCCTTCCCTTACTTACTCTTCTCTTATCTTCTCTTCTCTTCACTCCATTCCCTTCCCTACTTTTCCCTTCCCTTCCCTACCTTTCCTTCCCTTTCCTTGCCTTGCCTTCTTTTCTCTCCTTACCTCTCCTGTCCTCTCCTGTCCTCTTCTCTTCCATTCTTCTCTTTTCTCTTCCTTCCCTTCCTTCCCTTCCCTTCCCTTCTCCTCTTTACCTTTCCCTTCCTTCCCTTCCCTACTTTTCCTTTCTCTTCTCTTCTCTTCTTCTCTCTCTTTGCTCTTCTCCTTCCCTCTCCTCCCCTTTCTCTTCTCTTCTTCCCCTCCCTTCCTTTCCCTTCCCTTCTTCCTTCTCCTCCTTTCTTCTCCTTTTCTTTTCTTTTTAAATTTAACTATTTGTGAGGCTCCTGTGCCACAGAATGTGCCCTCATTCTATATGCATTTTTCTCTAGCATCAATGCATTAGTCTCTTTCTTCCCATTCTGCAATTCTTCAGCATTATTTTTAATCAGACAATAAGCATGTAGTAAGCACTTATTGTGGGACATATTAAGTAATAGAAATACAAGCTGCACATTATTTGTAAAAATAAGCAGGCTGGATGAGATGATCTTTTAGGTCTTTTCTAACTTTAAATCTATGCTCCCAAGAAGAACAAATGTGATCATGTCAACTGGCAGATTCATTTATTTAGACAATGTGACCTAACACTTGGGGGAACTTTCAAAGAAGGATGAGACAGCAGCTTCAGACATCCAGGCACTGTCCAGAGAGATCACAGAAGTGGCAATCCACTTTCAAAAGAGCAGTTTATTAAAGTCTGAGCCTTCAATAAAGCTGAACCCATTCATAGTCTAAGCCATCTTGATTTTGACTTTTCTAGTCCCTCTGCCTCCACGGAGTACCCATGACTTATGGCTGAGACAATATTCAAATTGTAATGAGAAAAGAATGTGGTCAATGAGACCACCCTTGCAAAGGCAGATAAGTCACTAATAGGAGAGAAAAATACTTCAATGCATGGATGGCTTTTGTAATTAAGTCCCCAATAAAATATGCAACTCTGATGGGACACTTCATCAATTTAAGCTTTTTTGTCCCAATTCAGCGCAGAGAGCAATGCATTATTATTTGCTGCTTGGAACTGGTTTCTTTGGGATTTTTCAACTCTCTTCCCTTTGAACCAGCAGAATAACCATTCCTTAGAGAAAACAAGCCACATGAGATATGTGAAATCTATTTTAGTGATGACGTTTGAATATCCTATGTTGAGAATGAGCTTTAAAAAATGAAAAAAAAAACTAAATTTCTTTAAACTAAAGAAAATATGAGATTTAAATGGCATTTTTATTTATCCCCATTGTTATCTCCAGGTCTGCAAAATGACATTTGGACTTCAAAAAATAATGAAATGTTTTTGCCTCAAATGAATAATTACTACCCAGAATTTGCATCTCTTTCTCTTTCTCTTCCTCTCTCTCTCTCTCTCTCTCTCTCTCTCTCTCTCTCTCTCTCTCTCTCTCTCTCTCATATACACACACACTCACAGAGTAACACATACTAATAATTTAACATTCTGGCAATTGAACAAATTTATGGCAAATACTGATTGAATGGCCAATCATTCCTGCTTGCTTGGCTAATTTCTCCTCACAGTTCATTCAAGTCCTTTGGTTTCTTCAAAGTCACCCTATTCCTTTAAAATGTCTAAAACCATTTTTGTTCTAGAAAAATGTACTAAGTACCTACTCTGTGCAATATCCAGTATTAGGTGGCTTAAAGAGATAATAAAAAAAAAAACACTTGTTTTTAAAGCATGAAGTATATTAAAAAGTTAGTTGTTATATATAGCAAATACAGAAAGTAGCAGTATGTAATAACCATGCAGTAAAATATCTTTTTTATAACTGAAAACAAACTTAGTGCTCATATTTAGCTCAATTTTCTCATATACCATATGGGAAAACTGAGGCCTAGCTAAAGTGATTTCCCCAAGTTGACACAGGTAGTAAGGCAATAGATGCGCAAAGTCTTATTAGGCATATGTTGTTGTTCTTCAGTTGTGTTAAACTATTTATGACCCTATTTGTGATTTTCATGGCATAAATATTACAATGATTTGCCATTTTCTTTCCCAGTATATTTCACAAATGAGAAAACTGAGATAAACAGGATGATGGGACTTACCTAGGATTGTACAATTAAAGTCTCTGAAGCCAGATATTGAACTCAGGAAGATGAGTCTTCCCAACTCTAGATCTGATACTCTGCCTACTTAGCTGCTCTGAGGTTAGACCTTGAAACTCCATCAATTCCCCCTCCTCCTTTTTTTCTCTCTCTCTGATCAGCTTTTCATCCTTATATGCCATAAAGCAAAGACAAATTTTAAACATTTAAAAATATAGTTCTATCATTTTTTTTAAAAGCCACTGCTAATTTCCAGTGATTTCTTACCTACATAAACTTTTCTTGAAGTTACTAATACTACTACTATTACTGCTACTACTACTATCACTAATACTCTCTCTCCTCCACCAGCACCATCACCCTTACTACAACTACTACCACCACAAACACCACTACTAGTACTACTAGTACTACCAGTACTAGTAGTACTAGTACTACTACTACTACCAGTACTAGTAGTACTAGTACTACTACTAGCTTGCATTTTCATGATACTTTGATGTAATGGGCTGAAGGTTGAGTTGATACACTGAGGTCCCAAGCACATGAGGCTAAATAGTAATTGGGCCATACTCTATTAATATATAAGCTTGGAGAAAGAATGGCCCCTTCCCACTTTTTGTGCAAGTCCTGATGTGTTATATAGGAAATGATGATTTTGGTGAGTGGAGGCAGAGAGGCGGAGTGGGAAGCGAAAAGAGACTGCTGGCTGGTGTCTTGTTGCAGCTGCTCACATTGTTAATCCCCCTTCACCTCAAAAAGAATAAAGATTGAAGATTTTCCCTTAACCTGAATTCCTGACTCCAGCTGATTTTAAATACACAGTCATCACACTTTAAGGTTAAAAAACACTTTACAAATATTGTCCCACATTTTCCAGATGAGGAAATTAAGGCATACAGCATTTGAGTGGCTTTTACAAGATCATTAAGTTATCAGATATGAGATTTGTGGTTAAAACACCTGACTCCAAAAGCAGCCTTTTTTTCTTTGCAAGTCCATAGTGACAAATCACTTCCCATTTCATTGTAATATAGCCAGTTTTGAATTGAATAAATGCTTAATAGATATACCAGTTACCTATCAAAAGTTTGACAAACTTAGTAATCCATCACTAAGGGAAGCTCTAAGAGAGGTTATTCTTGGTACCTTCTCGTCTCACAGAAGCTTTTAACAGGTACAAAATGCTCTGATCTCTTTTATGACAAACTCATTTGAAATCCCAGCCGGTGCTGGGTATCCTGGATAGTTCTGATACAAGTGACAATTAGGTGTACAAATTGTGTTTTACAAGGAAGATTATAAGCCAAAAGATGAGCAGTTTATGAAAGTCCAGATTTTTATTCAACTCATCAATTCACATTGATGTTGTCAATGAGGAAATCTGTATGTCTAAGTTATAGAGAAATTGCAAATAAAAAGGGGAATGAAATGAGGAGAGAATTCAGTTTAATTCAGCAAATGCTTTAAGGCTCTTCTGCAAGAACATAAAAACATAAAAATGATCCAGGAGGTATTCCTCAATAATTGCTCTCAAGGAACTTAATTTTTACTGGAGAGATCCAAAGTGCACACACATGAATAAAGCACTTGTAAGTCAATTAGAAACCATTGATGATTTCAGAGCAATGGAGTAACATGTTTAGATGTGTGTTTTAAAAATATGAATTTGGCTATTGAATGGAAAATAGGTTGGAATAGAATTAGGAGAAATAGCTGGGCTGCTAACACAATAGTACAAGTAATCAGGACCTCAATTGGGCAAAGTCAAGAAAGAATGTTATGGTTATAGAATTGTCGAGAAATCACCAGTTATTAGATATGGAGGAAAGTGACAAAGTTGACATGAAATTGGAGATTCTCAATATCCAATTGATAATGGAAGATCATAGCTCAGGAGATCAATGAGTACTGTATATGTAGAATTAGCATTGGCATAGAAATAAGAGTGCTCTAGGAGCTATGAGATTAATATAGAAGAGAATACAGAAAGAGAAGAGATCAGCTCCCATGGAAGAAGGACCCATACTTAGTGGATAACATGAAATGATGATCTGAGAAAGGAGTTGGAAAGGAATATTCCAAAACACAGAAGTATAAAGAGAGAGCATTGTCACAGAAACAAAGGGTAAAGACAAGAGAAGAGGGGCCAAAGAAAAGAGGAGAGAGAATAAAAGCAAACACATTTCCAGTCTTTGAAACCAAGAGGTACATAAATTTTTTGTCCGGTTTTCATATGTTATGGCAACACAGAATCAATGTTATCTACATTTCCTTCTATAAATTACAAAGGAAATGTCTTTTGATCATCATTGTAGAGATCACATTTTTGTAGGGGGTTGATGTTTCAGAGGAGTTAGGGTACTAAATTTACCTTCCAGACTAAATAGGAACGGGATCACCCAATTTCAAATCAATGTCAGTTATTCTTATATGTTAGTCTGGTTTTATGATATCATTGACTCTCTTTTCACTGCAAGAGAGTATATCATTCTTAACATATTAGTTATTGAATGTGCATGATTTGCACCAGAAATACTAGTTTTATGTGTGTATTATTTTCATAATGAAGGTAATTCTACATAATACTTACCAGGGGCTTAGAAAAACATTCATATGTAGAAAGAAGACTTGGTAGTTTAATGTAAATATATATAAAAAAACATACGTCGTATGTTTTGTAAAATTACCAGAGATAATAATGATGATGTTGATGATGATGATGATGATATTATTGATAATTATATACTACTATTGCTACTAATGTAATAAAAATTTCTTATCCAAAGGTCAGATTTTAAGGGACCTCAGCCCTTTGAAACACTGCCAAATAATCCATCAGTAAGTGTAAAAAGGTTTTAGAAAGACAGAAATATTTTTCATAAAGCCCAATGTACTTAACTCCACAGGAAAAGTGCTCAGACCCTTACTCAGAATTTATTACTTACTTTATACTCAATTCTGAAATAGTTATTGGTGTCTGACTGATGGCATATTATAAGCAGGATTCCTATTATATGAGCGTCACTACCACAAAAAATCACCTTGGTAATTGATATATGTTTACATATCAATTACCAAGGCAATATATGTATGTATGTATATATATATATATATATATATATATATATATATGGAATATATATGTGTGTATATATATGTATATATATATGGAATATGTATATATGTAGAATAGATAAAGTATATATGTAGAATAGATAAAGCTTACTGAGAGATTTCACAGATTACATTAAAATTTGTTCACAAATAATTATGAAATGTTTTTGGGGAATGGATTTCCTATTCTTCACATTATGAAGAATTTTATCTTCTGGCTTCCTTGGGAAGTCTTAGGGCTTATGGGCTAAAGATAAGCCAAGTAGATAAAGAAGAAAGATATGTTATTCAGGGTCAGTATTATAATGACAGAAAAAAAAAAAGGTAATAGCTGACAGTTCCATAGCGAGAGAAGAGAATGGAAAAAAAAAGGCAAAAGCATAAAGACTTACAAGACAAAGGTGTCATTCAACCTTGTATTTTAGCAAAGAAAAATAATTGATTTCCATAATCAGAACACTGAGTCATCAAGAAAATCATTTCATAAATATTGATTATGCATCTATTATATGCAAGGTACTGTCAAGTTTTGTCAGCATTGCATTGCTGAGTAAAAGTAACACAATAATATTGTTTTTATTAAGCACTTACTGACAGCTAGGAATAATCTGATATAGTGGAAAAAGAATGAGATCTGCAGTTTGAGGGCCTAAATTCAAATCTTGTCCATACTAAATATGATGTATGTGACCTTGCTCAAGTCACAGTGCCTCTGTAAGAAAGGGGATTAGACTAGATGTATTCCAAGGTACTTTTCTGTTCTAAATCTAGAATCTTATAATCTGTAGAATAGCCCTTCAAATATTTTGAGTCAGAACACCAAAATTTGTTTGAGGGAATAGGGGATGGTTATTTTGAGAAAGAAATGACCTAGGAGAAATGACCTTATTTGAAGAATCATCATGTAGTACATGGGCAGGGTTTATTCTGTTTGGGAGAAAAAAGTACCAGGAACAGGGGGGAAAGAAATTAAATTACGCTTAATGTCAAGGAGAAAAAAAACAAAACAAAACAAAACAATAAAAATTAAACAATAATAGAGGACCATAAAATTACTATTCAGTGTCATCAAATAAATTATAGTGATAATTATTTTCAGGAGATATTTGGACTGAATGGACATGTCTTTTCTAACTTTTAAATTCTGTAGTTCTATGATTAGAATCCTAATATATGAGCAATTCATAAGTTGGATTAGTTTATATTCCTTTCCTCTATGTATGGAAATAGGTGACAATTGAAGTCCCTCTCAACACTTGAATTCTATTATTCTGTAATTTGCTTCAATGTTGTTTCCCACTACCATAATTTGGCAAGTACATATAAGATATGTGTAGGGTATTTTCGTGCACAAAATAATATAAGTAATCATCATCATAAAAGCTTACTGAGAGATTTCACAGATTACATTAAAATTTGTTCACAAATAATTATGGAAGTTTATTTTCCCTGGAGAATGGAAAGGATATCAATGTAATGATAAACTTTGAGTCTAAAACAAAAATGAAGTATAAGTATGCCCTTTATTTTTTTTTCCAGATGCAACATGCTATCTATTACCTGATAGAAGGGTGAAGGATTCAGGATGCAATATGAGACACAGATATTTGGGAACATGGCTAATGAGAACATTTGTTTTGATTGGTTTTGTATATCACTTATAGAAGTTGATTCCCCTCAAAGGATAATAGAAGAGAGACTATATTTCTGTTCATTTAAAAAATAGTGAATTTAAAAAATAAATATGACATCTCCTGACAGAAAAGTGATTAGCTTAAAATGAAAAATAAGAAATAATCATGGACATGGTTAATGTGGGAGTTTGTTTTGCTAGATTTTGCAGATGTATTTAGATGGTTTCATTTTATGATTTTAAAAATTGTTCAATGTGGAGATGATGAAAGGGATAAAATTCTTGTTAATTGAAGAAATAATAAAGAATATGTGGAAACCATGTCAATTTTGTTACAATAAAAAGTTTTCACAACTGTCAATTTTTTAGATGTATGATAGGAGGATTAGAGGGTGGGAGGCATAAAGGGAGGGGGGAGAGGGGGAGAAAGAGAGAGACTGAGAGAATGAGAGCGAGAGAAGGGGGGGAGGGAGGAAGAGAAAGAGAGGAAGGGAAGGAGGAGGAGGGAGGGAAGGTGGGAGAAAGGGGGAGAGAGAGAGAGAGAGAGAGAGAGAGACAGAGAGAGAGACAGAGAGACAGAGACAGAGACAGAGACAGAGACAGAGACAGACAGAGTGGGCACAGGGAGGAAGAGACACAGAGACACAGGCAGGCAACAAGTATAGGTAGCAATGGACCATTTGGCAACATATTCCGCAGTGCAATTGGTGCAGCAAATACTTTGTAAACACTACTTAAAATATCAGCCCATTCTCCTGAAGGACTGAAATTTTATAGGGAAGTGTGTGTTTCTGAGCACTGGGAAGAAATGTTTCTGCTTTTGTTCTTGTCATATCTCCTAAGTAAAGATCTCTTTGTAAAAAAAAAAAAAAAAAACAAAACATCAAGGTTAGTTGGCTAAAAGATACTGGGATGCTAGTCAGTGCAGATGGATGTTCAGAAAAACATACTGGAAAGGAGATTTTAATCAATAGCATTGGAAGAAGAAAGCCCCATAAACTTTCAGGGCTATTCCAAGAACACAAACAAGGGATAAGGATAGTTTTCCTCTGGGATTTAACTCATCAATGATAGTAGGAATCAGGATAAAGATCCTTACAGCTTATAAAAAGCCATATATAGCACAAAAATAGAGTTTTCTCTATAACATCTTTTCTGACTCCTTCCTTCTTATATTCCCAATGTTCCAGACTAAAGTTCTTTTTTAATGCAAACAGGATGTCAAAACATGTGTGTATGATTCTTACTACATCTTGTTGGTGCTTATTATTCATTGTGGGTGGTTTACATTTTATGCAAAATGTTCCATTGTGGATTGCATTAGTGAACAAATGAATAAGACCATTATGAGGCAGCATCTTTGGAAATGAAAAAAAAAAGTTTCCAAAAAATACATTAATAGAAAGACAAGGGAATCACTGAGCATTGAACTTAATCAGTTTAAAAACCTTTGTTGTTAGCTTGATCTGTTCTAACTTAGCCTTCTAAAGCGCAGGATATATCTCAAGGGCAGACACTATTTTACAATTTTTTTTAAACACCCTAAGTAATTTAACACTGTGCCTAAGATAAAATGGAGATTTAATAACAGTGTACTAAACAACATGTTGCACTCTGTAATATAAAGACTTCAATTCAGCCTTTGACACTTAGTGGCTATGTGTCCTTTGGAAAGCCATTTAATCAATGTAAACCTCAATTTCCTCATTTATATAAGAATAATAGCAACAACATTAACAAAAATAAGAACTAGTATTTGTAGAGGTTATTTGTAGAGGTCTGTATATAATTTGTCTCACAGCAATCCTTAGAGAGATATATTACTATTATTATGCCCATTTTATAAAATGGAATTGTGTGGCTCAAGTAAGATAATATAAATAAAGTATATCACAAATTTGAATACTATAAAGATATTAGTTATTATTATTTGAACCGGACCTATGTTACCAGTGAAGAGTGAGAAAATGGTGCTCTCTAATTTAGGCTTGGATAATCTACTGGTATCCTGAAATGTTAAATGACTTGTGCAAGATTATAATATAATATGTGTTAGAAGTAGAACTTCTGGAGTCAACTCTATAAATTATGAATGCCTACTGGCTTGTAGGGCAACTAGGTGACACAGGGGTAGCATTCTGTACCAGAAGAGGAAAGATTCATCATCTCAAGGGCAGAGCTGATTTTCAACTCTTACTAGGTTGTGTGATTCTAGGAAAATCATTTAACCCTGTTTGTCTCAATTTTCTTACTTGTAAAATGAGCTGGAGAAGGAAATGGTCACCATTTCAGTATCTTTGCCAAGAAAACCCCAAATGCGATCATAGAGAATTGGGAAAACAACTGAATCAAAGTGATTTGTAGGACACAAATGTCTTCAAATACATGGAAGTTCCATATAATAAAGGAACCAACACTGAACTAAGAGTCAGGGTTGCTATATTCTAGTTTCAGCTTTGCAACTACCTAGTTGGATGATCCTGGATCCACTGAAGATCCTCAGAAGGTTTAAGCTTCTTATCTAAAAATGAGAATGGTTTCTAATGGATCATTTCTAAGGTTTCTCCCCGATCTTGAAGTTATTGTGTCCTATATTACAGAACAGAGAAATGTCCTAAATTTAAAAATAACCTCACTGTTTAATATGAAATAATGTGAAGTAACTTCTTTGTTCTTTTATTTTAGTGTTCTTTTATTTCACCTATTAACTGGGAGCCTCTTGTAGCAAGGATTGTCTTGCTTTTCTTTGGACTCAGTTCTTTGCATAGCTCCTGGCATATAATAGGCACATTCTAGGACTTGATACTTATTTAGTGGGTATTTATTAAATGTTTAATGACATAAAGTTAGTGCTTCAATGCATCATGGTATTTATAAAAGTGGGTTCATGCTCATCGATAAAGATCATGCATCATCTATTCCTCCTCATTCTCTGCTTATCTCCTCATCTCTTTCTATATATTTGAAATATAGTACTAGCAACCTGATGCTGCTTCTTTAATTGTTTTGGAAGCCACTTTAAAACTAAATCTGTAACCCATTATCCTTTCCTTTTACAGCATCACTAATGATTTGTTCTCAAGCACTATATCTATCTGATAAGATCTATTATTTCAATTCTTTCTTTCTTTTTTTGGCTGAGGCAATTGGGGATAAGTGACTTGCCTAGGATCACACAGCTGGGAAGTGTTAAGTGTCTGAGGCCACATTTGAACTCAGGTTCTCCTGACTTCAGGGCTGGAGCTCTATCCACTATACCAACTAGCTGCCCCATTATTATTTCAATTCTTATATACAGTTCATCAATTTATTATTTGGTAAGGACAGGGTTCAGTGAAGCAATCAATAAATTTTCCCATTTCACTTCATGTGATTTAAAGAGAATATGTTGAAATTTCTGGCATATAAATATAATCTATTGTAGGTATGAACTAGGTATAAAAAAGTCTAAACTCAATTTAAAGAGTTTTTAACCTTTGTATACTATGGCTCCATTCAGTCTGGTAAAACATATGTATCAGTTATCAGAATAATGTTTTTAAATGCATAAAATTGAATATACAGAACAGAAAGGAAGCTGATCACATTGAAAAAATAATCAAAGATTAAAAATAAAAGATCACAAACCCTAGGTTAAGGATCATTGACCTTTTATAGTAATCAATACTAAAAGTTAACATTGATATAGTGCTTACTATATATCAGGCATTGTGCTAAGCTAATTAAGCAACATAGGTTCAGGTTAAGTTTCAAAATTCCTAGACCAATTTAACAATGATTCAAATACATAAGATAAAAGTCAATGTATTGTCATTGGTTTGAAGGTTTGATCGTACACAAGAAGTCTTATATGAAACCAGGCAACTATTTTGGAAGGAAAGATTTAAGTGAACAATCAAGAAGGAGGAAGTAGTTCCTGTTAAACCCTTGAGAGGCATCAACTTGGACTGGATAAAAAAAAGGGCGTTAGTACTGGTCTGATCCTTCCTATCTTCTCCAACCTTGATAAAGGAATTATTTCTACTCTTTTCAACCATATTTGAGCAAATTGAAGGATTCTAGAGCTGGAAAGCATCTTAGAAATGATTTAGTCCCTGAAAGGTTTGTCACTTGCCCAAAGATATACAGAGAGTTCATACCCTAAATAAGATTAGAAATCTAGCACTCTCATCTCACAGCCTCATATACCTTCTATTGTATTACCCCACAGAAAGTATCATCTCCCTGAACATGCAATTTTGCTTTCAAAAAATCCTTATAGCTAAGATCTATTAACATTTTCTTCCTATCTATTGAATCTTAAACTTTGAAGTAACACTCTCAAAGAGACTTTCCTATCAAAATAAACATAAAAATGACAATTAATACTGGACAAATATAGCTTTTTCCTGTGGCCTAACTTCTAGGAATAATTTCTTCTAGGGAGGGTGAACACTTTTCTCACTGAAGGAGATCTCTTGAATGGGACCATTAAGCCTGCAATAATCTCTACAACCTGATTATCACCTTGGGCTATTCTCTATCTGATCACCTGGCCATTCACTAGCTTGGTATTGGCCCTTGCTCCACCCCTGACTGCTGTCCCCTGCAACCTTCTGTCCCAGATCACATTATCACCATGAAGCTAAACTATTTTTTGAAGAACCTAAGATCCTCTGAGATGGAATTATGGAAAGAGAATACTCTACACATGATCAAAGACTAGAGGGGTTGGAAGTACTTCTGCAAACTTACAAAAGTAGCATTATACATGGAGTATAAATAAGGTTATTTTGATTGGAAGGAAAAGCACAAAAATGGAATTATACCAACTCTATGGGGGCAGTTCTATAGACATTGTTATCTTCATTCTACAGATGAATAAAGTGAGGCTCTGGTGATATAAATGATCTGTTTAAGAGTGTCAGAGAAATAATTTTGGGCAAGTAAGAAAAGTCAGTGTTTGTGGATTGTGGAGGGCTTTCCAAGTCATATGAAGATGTTTGTGTTTTATACTAAGTGTAAAAGAAAACTAATGATGAATTTCAAGTTGTGGGTGGGAAGAAGTGACATAACCATATTTCTGTATTAGAAATGAGTAGTTTGCACCTATGAGGATGATATATTGGAGAGGGAGAGGAATGGAAGGAGGCAAGAAGACCAATTAAGAGATTATGGCTATAATCCAAATGAAAAGTGTTAAAAAGCTGAAAGTCAGAATTTAGTACTATGATTAGAGAGAAGGTGGAAGATGTAAGAGACATTGGGGATGTAGAACCAATAAGACATGTCAGCTAATTCAAACAATGGTGCAGTGAAAAATCATTGGATATGGACTCAGAAGACTTGGTACAAATCTTACATTAGACACTAATGACCTTTGTGGAGTCTCCCTGGACCTTGGGTTCTTCATCTATAATGTCAGTGAGTTAAAATAAATGGCCTCTAAAGTGACAGAGGGAAAGGCAGTGCCAAGATGGCAGAGTTAAGGCAGGGACTTGCCTGAGCTTTCCCCAAACTCCTCCAAATACACAATTCTAAAATTTTTAAATACACAAATTCTAGAGCAGCAGAACTCACAAAAAGATAGCATGAAACAATTTTCCAACCCAAGACAACATAGAAGTTTGCCAGGTAAGGTGTGGTATATTATAATGGAACACAATCCTGTCAGGTCTGCCAGCACAGTCTGGGACCCAGTAAACCAGGAGCAGACCTTGGGAGGCAATGGATCAGCAGAAGCAGCTTCTGCTTTCAGAGCTCTCAGATGGTAAGGGAATCAAACAACTAGTAAGAAGGAAATTATAGGGGTCACTTTAATACCACTGAGGCAGGACTCTACTGCTTTATCCATACTCAGATTCAGGTGGCAGTCCTGGGTGGTAGTCCCAGGGTAAGGAAGAGCACTAGCACACAAGAACTTATAGCCACAGACCCTCCTCACAGTTCCAGGAAAGAAAAGAGTGCTCGTGGTCACTCACAAACTGGATCATAGGCCATGAGAGAAGAAAACACCTCTCCTTAGATCATGTCACCTTGGAAGATTGGAAAACTTACAGATCCCTAGAAAGTTCCCCAAAACAGCTGGGTAAAACTCCTTAAACTTGGGGCAGTGCATCCCCTTACCCTGAAAGCAGAGCTTCACTTTTTAAAAGTTAAAAAGTCAAGCAACAGATTAGGAAAGTGAGCAAACAACATGAAAAAAAAATTGACCCTGGAAAGTTACTTTGGTGAAAAAGAAGATCAATACGAACAGCCAGAAAAAGATAACAAAGTACAAGCTACAAGAAAAATATCCAAGAGAAAAAAAAATGACTCAAGTCATGGAATACCTCAAAAATACTTTTGAAAATTAAGAGAGTGAGGTAGAAGAAATATCAGGAAGAGATATTTGAGTGATACAAAAAAAATCATGAAAAACAAGTCAATAAGTTGGTAAAGGAGAAAGCCAAAAAATGCTGAAAAAGCTAACACCTTAAAAACAGTCTAGGTCAAGTAGTAAAGGAGGTTTAAAAAAAGCAAAAGAAGGAGAATGCCAAAAAAAGAATTGGACAATAAGAAGGAGATGCATGGAAAATTTACTGAAGAAAAAAAAATAAAGCTGAAAATGTCACTAAAGAAAATATTTTTTTAAAAAAATTAGTTTTGAGGAAATGGAAGATAAGTTTTGTGAGAATTCAAAAACAATAAAACAAAGCCAAAAGAACAACAAGAAAAATAGAAGACAATATGAAATAACTCATTATAAAAACAAGTGACATGAAAAATAGATCCAGGAGAACTACTTTTAAACTTATTGGATTCCCTGAAAGCTATGATAGAAAAGGACTACACATCATCTTTAAAGAAATTATCCAGAAAAAAAAATGCCCGATTAGTCTAGAACAGGAGGTTAAAATAAAAATTGGGAAAAATCCACTTATCAATAAAGAGATCCCCAAATTAAAACACCCACAAATGTTATGGCCAAATTTCAAAGCTCCCAGGTCAAGGAAAAAATATTGTAAGGAATCAGAAAAAAAATAACTGAAATATTATGGAGCCATAGTCAGAATAACACAAGATTTAACAGCTTCCACATTAAAGTATTCAGGGATTGAAGTATGATATTCCAGAGAACAAAGGTGATAATACTAAAATGAAGAACTGCCTACCTAGCAAAACAGTATAATCCTTTAAGGGAAAATAAATATTCAATGAAAGAGAGAATTCTCAAGCATTCTTGATGAAAAGACCAAAGAGGAATAGAAAAATCTGACTTTCAAATACAAAACTCAAGAGAAGCATAAAAAGGATAAACAAGGAAAAAAAAACATAAGGGACTTATTAAGATTAAACTGTTATATGACAACATGGAAAGATATGTTATAAGAATTTTCTCATTCTTGGGGCAGTTATAAGCAGTGTATATATAGATGGAGGGCACAGGCGTCAATTCTATATAAAGGGATAATAGCTAAAAAAAAATAAAGGGGTGAGTGAGGAATGAACCGTGAAAAAGGGAAAGCTAGAGATTAATTGGGGTAAATTATCTAATGTAAATGAGACAAGAAAAAAGCTTTTTTTACAGGGAAGGAAAAGAGGGGGAGAATTGAGGGGCAATAAATGAGTTCTCTTCTCATCAGTACTGGCTCAAAGAGGGAACAAGATATATATTCAATTGGAAATAGAAATCTATCTTACACTAAAGAAAGCAGGAGAGGAAGGGAATAAGGCAATGGAGGGGGTGATTATAGAAGATATAATAGATTGCGGTGGGTAGTCAGAAGCAAAACACTTTAAGGAGGGATAGGTTGACAGGAGAGAATAGAATGAATGGAGGAAAGGATGGAGATAATACAGTTAATAAAAATAACTGTGAATAGAAAGAAACAAATTTCTCTGATAAAGTTCACATTTCTCAAACACAGAGAGAATTACGTCCAGTTTATAAAAAAAAGTCATTTTCTAATTTATAAATGATCAAAAGATACAGGTTTTTAGAGGAAATAATCACTTATCTATAGCTATGTGAAAAATAACACCATTTTTTTAAGCTTTCCTCTAGCTTTATTTTAATGCATTTATTTATTTAAATTTAAGTACAAAATAAAAAAAAAAAAAAAAGAGAAAAAGAGAAATAGAAAAGAAAAAACATTGTCATGTACAACAGAACATGAGAGAGAATTCAAAATATGTAAAAATAAATTTTCATTTCAAGAAAGCATATATAATAATAGAAGACTGTCTTCAGAACTATCCATCTTTTATTTGCTTCTTTGTAGATTCCCACTATTGATGAGAAAAATGCAAATTGGAAACATTTTGAGGTACTACTTCATACCTTTTAGTTTGGGTAATAGTCCAGAAAAGGAAAATGACAAATGTGGAGGAATTGTGGGGGGGAATGAGACATTAAACCATGGTTGATGGAGCTGTAAATTAATTCAATCATTCTGTAGAGCAATTTGGAACTATACCCAAAATATTATAAAAACATGCATACCCTTTGATCTAGCAATACCATTACTAGTTCTGTATTCCAAAAGAGAAAAAAAAAAAGGAAAAGGACCTATATGTAACAAAAAAATTTTAGCAGTTCATTTCTGGGAGCAAAAAATGGAAAAATAATGAGATTCTCATCAATTGGGAAATGGCTGAACAAGTTGTAGTATATGACTGTGATGGAATACTATTGTACTATAAGAAATGATAAGTAGGATGCTCTCAGAAAAACTTGGGAAGACTTACATCAATTGATGTAAAGTGAAATAAACTGTGTACAAAGTAATAGCAATATCGTAGGATGATCAACATGGGTATTTTCAACAGTACAATGATTCAATACAATTTCAAACCTTAGGATAAACAAAATATGTTATTGATACACAGAAAAAAGAACTGATGATGTATGAGTAGAGATTAAAGCATACTTTTAAAAACTATTTTCATGAGCTTTTTTCTGTGATATCTTTTATAATATGATCATTACAAAAATGCTTTGCATAACTACACATGTATAACTCATAAAAAGTTCTTTTTTTAGAAATGCTTGCCTTCTCAATGAGGAAGGATGGAGGAAGGGAGAGGATTTGGAAGTCAAAATTTTCAAAATGAATGTTAAAATTGTTTTTACATGTAATGGGAAAAATAAAATACTAAGTAAAATGAGAGAGAGAGAGACAGAGAGAGACAGAGAGAAAGATGGAGAGAGAGATAGAGAGACAGAGAGAATAAAACCTAAAAGAAGAAAGTTAATTCCTAACTTCAAGAAACTGAGTCTCATAGGACAGAACAATGGAGAAAGGAGAAGGTGTGAGGAGAATGCTCATGAAAGACATGATGAGGAGATAAGAAAGAAGTGTTACATAGGCCATGGTAAGTCCTGATAAGACTTATGTATCTCATGTATCAAAACAAGGGGACCCAAGGGTAGGATCCAAAGTAGTGGTGAGGATTGTGTGAGTAGAGAAAGTGTGGAGAGAGACACTTTAATTTATTTTTAATTTTTGGGTCAAATTACTACTGGTACTTCCTTTTCACATTGCTTCTTTGCCATCAAAATAGGTCATTATATATTTTTAAAGCTTTTTATTTTCAAAATATATGCATAGAAGGGCAGCTAGGTGGTGCAATAAGTAGAGCACCAGCCCTAAAGTCAGGAGTACCTGAGTTCAGATCTGGTCTCAGACACTTAACACTTCCTTGGGTAAGTCACTTAACCCCGATTGCCTCAGCAAATTTATATATATATATAAACATTCACTTTTGGAAAACCTTGTATTCCAATTTTTTTCTCCTTCCCTTCTCCCTGCCCCTCCCCTAGTAGGCAAGTAATTCTATATATTAAACATGTGCAATTCTATACCAATTCCTCAATTATCATTCTGCAGAAGAAAAATCAGATGAAAAAGGAAAAAAGTGAGAAAGAAAACAAAATGCAAACAAACAACAACAAAAAAGTGGAAATACTATGTTGTGATCCACACTCAAACTCCACAGTACTCTCTGGATTCAGATGGCTCTTTTCATCACAAGATCATTGGAACTGGCCTGAATCATTTCACTGTTAAAGAGAGCCACTTGTATCAGAATTGATCACTGCATAATGTTGCTGATGCTATGTACCATTTTTTCCCTGTTCTACTCAATTCACTTAGCATCATTTCATGTAAGTCTCTCCAGACCTTTCTGAAATCACCCTGCTGATCATTTCTATAGAATAATAATACTCCATTACATTTGTATGTCATAACTTATTCAGCCATTCTCCAGCTGATGGGCATCCATTCAGTTCCAATTTCTGCTACAAAAAGGGCTGCTACAAAAATTTATACACATGTAGGTCCCTTTCCCTCCTTTTAGTTCTCTTTGGGAATAGTAGAGACATTACTAGATCAAAGGGTATGCAGTTTGATAGCCTTTTGGGTGTAGTTCCCAATTTCTCTCCAGAATAGATCATTTCACAATTTCACCAAAAAACATTTTTGTGTCCCAGTTTTTTCCTTCCCATATCCTTTCCAAAATTCATCATTATCTTTTTTCTGTCATGTGATCCAATCTGAGAAGTGCATAGTGGTATCTGAGTTAAGACACTTGAATTTTAAGGATATTCAAGAGGATGGATAAACTACTTTCTCTTCTGATACTCTTTCACTATCATGTTATCTTCTGTGGTTTATCACCTGACCCTTTTTATAGTATCAATGTTTTTTTTTTTTCCTTGCATGTGATATTATTTATACTTTGACACATATTTTCTCCTGTTCTCCTTTATCTCTCTCAGCCTCCATCTCTTTTTTCTGTCTCTGAGTCTATCTTTATTTTTCTGTCTCTGTTTCTCCATTTGTCTCAGTCTTTCTCTCTGACTTTCTCTGTAAATTTCTCTTTTTTCTCTATTTCTTATCTGACTGTCCATCTCTCATTCTCTTTCTACTTTGGCTTTTTCTGTAAGAATGGAAATCTTAAGGATTTGTCAATATTTCCTCTACTCATGTCCTCACATGAGCTATATAAATAGGACAATTTTTTTGTAAAAAGGCAGAAATGACACCCTGAACAGAGAATGAACTTGTAAACAAAGGACTCCGGAAAAGCTCAACTATCAAGTCCAATAGAAGTCTGCAATGTTTCAGGTCGTTGATTCCTGGAGGAGTTGTTGAGCGCTAAAAGCCTTTTGACTTGAAATTTGTGTTCAAAAGATGATATTATCTGATTGGTAATTGAGGTGTGGGAGATGAGAACAGATGGCAAGTAGTGAATCAGAGAACTAGGTGTGGAGTCAGGAAGACCTTTCTGAGCGAATGAATCAAATCTATAATTTGGCATACCCATGTTTTTTGGAGTCACTGCGCTATATAAGAAAGAGCTCCAAACTTGGATTCTCTTTTGGTTTCTTCAATTGTAAAATGGAGATGATCATGACTTTCCTCTTGGAAAGCTATTTGGAAGATTAAATTAGATGTTGTATATGAATCACTTTATATACCATACAGTAGTAGAGAAATGAAAGAGATTGTTATTGGCTCTGTGATTTCACTAGTATAAGGAAGTCCTTAATGAGAAGCTTTTCTCTCCAATTCAGCATATCACCTTAATTTTAATTTCTGATCTTAAAAAAACAAAACAAAACAAAACAAAAACTTCCTAAAGCACCAATAGATTAAATGAACAAACTTATTTCAGAGGCAGAATTTGAACCGTGGTCTTTCAGTATACTAAGCCCTCCTCTAATAATGACTTATTGTAATAGAGAAGGGATTCTGGTATTGGCTAGAATCAATGATGACATTTTACATATAATTATGAGCTCCATAGTGCAAATTGAAATGATTTTATCACGTCACATAGTTCATTATTAACACTAATCGTGAAGCTAGATGAACTAACTGTAGATTTGAATAGTTTTATTAGAAGTTGTACTTATAATGACACAATCATAAATCCTTGATGTGTAGGAATATAATTACTGCTCACTTTGGCTCTGATGTTTCATACCAGTGTGACTTTGGTGGGGGGTCACTGCTACTCTGAAACTCAGTTATTTTGTTTATAAAAATTAGAGGGATACATAAGATTATTTTTAAGGTCCTTACAGATCTCAATTCTATGTTCTATATTGTAGAGTTTATTTCAACTCTGACATTCAATTTTCTAAAATCAATTCACAAAATCATAGATTTCAAACTAGAATCTTTGTTTTTCAAAATCAACTAGTATTTAATACTTATTATTGTGTATTAAGTATTTTTAATGACTGGGAATAAATAAATAAATAGATAGATAGATGATAAATAAATAAATAAAAGTGAAATAGTTCTTGTCCTCATGAAGGTTTTACTCTGTTGAGAGAATGAATATGTCTTATGAGTTTATATAAAAATATATCAATTCTCTAAATCCCAACTAACTATGTAAGAGGTTTTGCATGTGGCATGAAATGTTTATTTTATTTTATTTTTATAGCTACATTTCAACATCCTATATTTTATTATTATGTGCATTTTAAAATTCTAATAAAGAGCAATAAACTTCACCAGGCTGTCGAATTGGGTCCATGACATATAGATACATGATATTCTTTATTTTTTCTCAATATAATCTTTTCTAAGTTACAATAGCTTATCACTCATGTCCTCAGTTTCTTCCCTAATAAAATACGGATACAGAAATAAACATATGTATGGAATACAATGAAGATCACTTCTATTGAAAAATAATATATCTATTACCTAAATTATTATAAGCAAGCATCCAATCATTCACCCCTCTTCTCTCTCTCTCTCTCTCTCTCTCTCTCTCTCTCTCTCTCTCTCTCACACACACACACACACACACACACACATATTTCCAACAATTAATTAAGTGGGCCTTAGAGACTGTGTGACTTTTTAACCTTTCCAACAAAATGCTGAGAGAAGAAATCTTTGTGCCCTTGAATAGATGAACTACAGTCATTCAGGTTTTATTTTTCCTTTAATATGCCTTTCTCCTGCTAGCCAAATATTGCTTTTACCTTGTTCATACTGTAATCTCCTACCCCAGTCAGTTTTGACACAGGACTGAATTGAGATGTAACAAAAATAACTACTTCTCAATAGCCATCCTCCATGTCTGTTGTTCATCATATGTGAAGATGTACTATTGACCAGAGGCTCTGTACTTTGAATGATTTATTTTCTTGAAGTGGGGAATGATTTGAAGTGAGTCATCCACACTCTTGGCAGGTCTCCTTTGTGACCTGAGATTTACATCTCTAAAAGGACTGTCCGGGTAGGGGGATTCCACATATGGCCTTGTGGCAGAATGTATATTAGTAACCAAGCTGGGAAGAGTGTGAATTGGACCTCACATATTACATTCCCAACCCAGTGATTTCCCAAAAACTCAGCCAATGGCTCAATAGGGGAAAGTTGATTTTGTTCCAAGTCATCTTTGAATATATTTTTGGGGGAAGGAAAACCAACCCAGGTATATTTCATAACATAGTCAATGCATATAGAACCATTAATTATCATTTTAAGTTATTTCAGTGTTGGTTTTCCTCTAGAATCTCTTTTATTTTTAAAATATTTTCTTAGTTCTCTACATTTTTATGTAAATCTTCATGCCATTTCTTTACCTTTTTTCCAACTCAAGCATCCCTCTTCCCACATCTCAACATGAATTAAAAAAAATAGTTGGCTCTTCTGTAATTTCTTAAATGTGGTCAGTAAAACAATTTCAAGAATTGTTTTCTTTGCCTTTTCTAAGAGTATTAGTTCTAGAAATAGTGATACATATGACAGCAACATAGAAAACCTCAGAGTGATCTTTCAATGTACAAAAAAGGAAATAAGCACCTTTGGAGAAAAAAAAGGAAAGACACCTATTGTGCCTCATATAGAGAATAACAGAATAATATATCTGACTTCCCTAACCTATCTTTCTAATGCCTAATGTGAAATGCCACAGAGAAGGAAAAAGCTACTTGGCCATACTGTCTCCTGAAAGGGGCTGAGATGTCTTTACTATTATCTGATGCTCTTTTCTTTGCTCTTATCTCAACTAAAAATGAGGATGGAGTGAATTTTTTTTTGACATCTCAAGCTTTGCCCCTCAGAACTACAGTATCTGTATAGAAAGGAAAAAAAAAGTTGGATTTTGTTTTTGTTTGTTTGTTTTTTTGTTTGTTTGTTTTGTTTTGTTTAGTTCTTTTGGCCAGAGTTTATGTGAAATGGATAAAGATGTAGTGCTAAGAAAAAAATCCCAATATTGTGATATTCCTTGATATACAGTTGCATAAGTTAAAAATACATTCTCTTTGTTTTAAAGAGTCCAACGATTAAAAGAGACAAAGAGACACAAAGACAGAGAAAGAGATGAATACAAAAAGGAGTTAAAGGACCTTGAGATCATCTCTTAAGTCTGAAAACTCAGGGCTCAATGCATTGATTAAAAAGATAATAGCTTTTCATAGAATTAGAAGTGAAAATTATGTGAAACCCCAGAAAGTTATCTATTATCACTCTTTGAATTTACGTTGAGGAAGCTGGAACTCAGGGACATCACATGAGTTGTCCAATAACATGTAAGTAATGAATGCTCAAAGTGGAAAAAAAAAAAAAAAAGAAGAATCCAACTATTACTATTTTACCATGGTTTCAAATTGAATTATTTGCTTGTTGGCAGATGTCTTCAGACTGCAGTCCTGTATTACTTCCCATGCTTATACTATAGACAAGGAATTCTTATCTGTGTGTGTGTGTGTGTGTGTGTGTGTGTGTGTGTGTGTGTGTATTATGGACCTTTCTGGAAGCCTAAAATCTTTCTCAGAATAGCATTTACACATGCTTAAAATTAAATGCCTAAAATGATAAAGGAAATGAATTATATTTGCATACATTTATCAAAATTAAAAAAACACAATTTTACAGATCCCAGATTAAGAATCTTTATACTAGAGAAAAAGCATGTGAAATATTAATGTTCTATAAGGAAGCCATATCAATCTAACTGGAGAGGAAAAATTCACTTAGAATACCATTCTGAGAGAATAGGCTTTGGATTGGGAATGACTTAATTTGATTATAATCAAGCTATTATTTCTGTCTTGTATTGTGCTCTAATTGTTTCTTGTGCTTCAATCTCCCTAAAAAAGAATGAACTCTTTAAGGACAGGGGATGTCATAAATGTCTTGTTTTTTCCCACAGAATTAGGAGGAACACTTAATAGTAATTTGATAAATACTTAAAATTTTAATTTGAAGTAAATTGGATGTATCAGCATCTGACAGAATAAAAAGAAAAAGAAAAAAATATCTTAGAAATAATATTTAAAATATCAATGGAGAATACTGCCTGGAAAAAACTACTAATTACATAGCAGGTATTTTGAAAGAACTCCTGGCTAAAAGAAGTTGCTGGTAATTTTGGAGATTCATTAGAAATATTTCTTCATAAGCTAGCAAAAGAAACATATTATCCTATCTGATATAAGAGTTCCCTTGGACATGGAGTTAAATAGAAGAGAGATATTTTGACTTTTACCAAGTGGATATCCAAGAGATAGCTAAGATTCCAAATTTTCAAAAGTGACCTTGCATGATTACTCCTTAAATTCAGTCCTATTGCAAATGTCCTTATTTCTTCTGAAGGACCATTATTCTTTCAGTCTCCCACATTTATATTCTCCTTTTGGTGTTATTCTTAAGTCTTTACTCTGTTATTCCACATATCCTATCAGTTGCCAAATATTTTCATCTCTCGCTCCATAATATTTCTTGCATCTTAACCCTTTTGTCTTCTAACAGAGCTACCAACTTAACTCAGGTCTTCATCATCTCTCTCTTAAAGTAATGACCTGCTGATTTTCTCTCTGATGCACATCTTGTTTTACTCCAATCCCTCTACAGAGCCACCAAAGAACTTTCCATTAAGCACATGTCTATGGAAAATTTGAACTTCTCTTCTAACTAACTCTTCAAATTACACAATGCTACCTATCTTGCTATTTTCCTTTTTAAAACCATTGCAATCTGGATGCAACCTTTATTTTCCAGATTTATTATATTGCTCTTCCTTCTTGTACCCTTTAAATCCACTTTAAATCCTTCACAGAATCTTCTATCTTTATGCTTTTGAATTGGTTGTTGCTCATGCCTGAAATAAACACATTTATCATCTACAAAATTATTCCCTTCAAGAGCCATGAGACCATTACTGATGGTCTACAACTATTATTTCACCCTAAAAATTTTGTACTTAGTACCTTGAATTCATTTTTAATTCATTCTATATTTATTCTTTATATACTTATATGTGTACTTATTGTTTCCCCAAAAGAATGTAAGCTCTTTGAGTGAAATGATTTTTTAAAAAAGTTTTAATTTGTGTTCTCAGCATTTAGCCCAGTCTCTAACATATAGTAGATACTTGCTAAACACTTGTTGAATGAACGGTGGAGAATTAGAAAAAATATTGCTATCCCACTTCTTTCACTTCTCCATTCCAAAGATTCCTAAAGAGATGTTAAGGTGAATTTTGTTAATCTTAGGGTCTATATATTTCTAAAGATACTTTGTAGCATGTCTATGAAGTTGGATGGAAATAAAATCCATATTTGTCTTTCCTAATCCATCATTAAAATTCTTCATTTCTTTCTATTATGGTTTTTTAAAAAACATTATTCTGAGAAAAAGTCCATGGGTTGCACAAAATTTCTGCAGGGGTCTGTCACACATAGATGCATATACAGACATGGTTAAGGAGTTTAAGTTTTATGGGTCACATGTAATAAGTCTCAGAGCTAGGATTTTTGAATCCAGAGCCACTGCTTGCCATGGATAGCACTTTAAAAGATCTTTACAAGTGAGTTATCTCTTTGCCCAATGTCTAGGAGAGAGAACAGGTGGATTCAAACTGCAAATGACATGGACGTGGGTTTTAATGTAATCTTATGACATAGACTGAAAACGAATTAATTTCTCCAGCATTTAGCCATGGTCTACTCTTGAAAAGCACTATTTGACTTCAGGGTATAGCTCAGATGTTTTAAAGGCCAAGCATTAGAGGCCACTTGGATTCTCTGTTTGACATCCACTTTACTCTCACCACTGTGAAATAAGGTCTATGGCTACTTACAAAGCACTGTGTCAGGAAGCTACAAATTGACAACTTGGTCCTTGGTTTCTAGCCATCTTCTCATCGCCCAAGGCAACATTACAGAGACATCAAAAAATTTAAATGAAATTTTAAAAAAAGTAGTTTGTAATAACTTAGAAAAAACCCGCAAAATTATTCCTTGCACTTCTTTCTTATGTCAGTGTCAAAGCAGAGATGAAGTACATAGCCATCTTCAGTTGCCTGAAGGATTCTCTGTTAATGCTATAAACTTAAATCTTTGATTTTAATTAAAACTCATTTTTGGCAGTTGGATTTCTCTTAAACTTTCTTAATTCCTCTGAGGCTCTACATTGGTAGACCCATACTCATTTGC